>NC_082708.1:27921802-28224833 GCF_030144855.1 Hypanus sabinus | reverse complement strand
ATGACCTACCAGGGGTGAGCAGCAGTGACGTGGTCTCTGGCACTGAATCTGGCGCTAAGAATCAGAAGAGAAGACAGGTGAAGAGGACTGCAGTAGTAGTCAGGAACAGATGAGATTCTGTGGGCACGATAGAGACACTTGGATGGTATGTTGCCTCCTGGGTGCCAGGGTCAGGGATGTCTCAGATCGGGTTGATGCCATTCTAAAGGGGGAGGGTGAGCAGCCAGAAGACTTGGTACATATTGGCACTAACGACATAAGAAGAAAAGGTGGAGGTCCTGAAGAGAGATTTTAGAGAGCTAGGTAGAAAGCTGAAAAACAGGACCTCCAGGGTAGTAATCTCTGGACTGCTGCCCAGGTTATGCACCAGTGAGGGTAAGCATAGGATAATGTGGTTGAGGAACTGGTGCAGGGAGCAGGGGTTCAGATTTATAGATCATTGGGATCTCTTCTGGGGAAGGTATGTCTAGTACAAAAGGGATAGGTTATGCTTGAATCTGAGATGGAGCAACATCCTTACAGATAGGTTTGCTAGAGTTGTTCAGGAGGGTTTAAGCTAATTTGGTAGGGGGATGGGAACTGGAGTAATAGTGCTTATGTTGAGGTAGTTGGTTTACAAAGAGGCAGTGTGTAGTGAGACTCCTAGCAAGGAGAGGCTGACAATAGGGCAAAATTGCAGTCAACAGGATGAGTTGCAATATAAAAGGTGGACAAAATCAAAAAGGACTGAAGGTGTTATATTTGAATGCACGCACTATACAGAATAAGGTAGATGAACTTGCAGCAGTTACAGACTGGCATGTATGACACTGTGGGCATCACTAAATCATGGCTGAAAAAAATTATAGCTGGGAGCTTAATGTCCAAGGATACACGTTGTATTGAAAGGACAGGCAAATAGGCAGGGGGGTGGTGTGGCTCTATTAGTAAAAAATGAAATTAGCTCATTAGAAAGAGGTGACATAGGGTGTGAAGGTGTTGAGTTGTGGCTCAAACTAAGACCTTGATGGGAGTTGTATACAGACACTCAAACAGTCGTAAGGATATGGTCTACAAATTACAACAGGAGATAGAAAACACATGCCAAAAGGGCAATGTTACAATAGTAATGGGGGATTTCAAAATGCAGGTAGATTGGGGAAAATCAGATTGGTGCTGGATCTCAAGAGGGGGAGTTTCTAGAGTGCTTATGAGGCTTTTTAAGAGTAGTTTGTGGTTGAGTCCACTAGGGGATCAGCTATTCTGGATTGGGTGTTGCATAATGAACTGGAATTGATTAGCTTAAGGTAAACAAACCCTTAGGGGCAAGTGAACTTAATATGATAGAATTAACCCTGCAATTTGAGAAGGAAAAGCTAAAGTCAGATATATCAGTATTAGAGTGGAGTAAAGGGAATTACAGAGGCATGAGAGAGGAGCTGGCCAGAATTGAATGGAAAAGAACACTGGCAGAGGTGACAGCAGAGCAGCAATGGCTGGAATTTCTGGAAGCAATTTGGAAGGTGCTGGATATAAATATCCCAAAGAGGAAATAGTATTCTAAAGGCAAGATGACACAAGCGTGGCTAACAAGGGAAGTCAAAGCCAACATAAAGCATTGTTGAGGCTTCACATGGAGTATCGTGAGCAGTTTTGGGCCCATATCTTAGAAAGATGTGCTGAAACTGGAGAGGGTTCAAAGGAGGTTCATGAAAATGATGCTGGCATAGAAAGGCTTGTCATATGAAGAGTGTTTGATAGCTCTGGGCCTGCACTCACTGAAGCTCAGAAGAAAGCGGGGTGACCTCATTGAAATGGATCGAATGTTGAAAGGCCTCGATAGAGTAGATGTGGAGAGGATGCTTCCTATGGTGGGGAGTCTAAGACCAGAGAACACAGCCTCAGAATAGAAGGATATCTGTTTGGAACAGAAAGGAGGAGGAGGAATTTCTTTAGCCAGAGAGTGGTGAATCTGTGGAATCTGTTGCCACAGGCAGCTGTGGAGGCCAAGTCATTGGGGATACTTAAGGCAGTGGTTGATAGATTTATGCTTAGTCAGGGCATGAAGAGATATAGGGAGAAGGCAGGACATTCAGGCTGAGAGAAAATGGATCAACTATAATGAAATGGCAAGTAGACTCGATGGGCCAAATGGCCTAATTCTGCTCCTACACCTTGTGGTCTTGCATTTGTCTTTTGCTAAAGAGCACTATTTAGTGCCACCAGATTCATGATTCCATGTAAATGCAAGTTCTGGTTTTCATATCTCCCATGTTCCTAGTCTATGCTCTCACTCGTTAACTGCTGCCGTCACTCACTGAACAGGTAAGCTTTTGAAATTGTAGCTTTCATTCACACCCTTGCCAATCCCCATGGGGGTGCAGTTTTGCAGTATCAGACATATTCCACCTCCAACTCACACCCTGTAGTATACACACTTCTTTTGTCTCCTTCCCAGATGACAAAACATTAACTCAGTTTCTCTTTCCACAGTTGCAGTCTGAGCTGCTGAGGATATCCAGGATCTGCAGTCTTTTTTATTGTAACTATTTTTAAACTTCACACCCTTTACAATAAAGGCCTACATACTGTTTGATTTGTGCACTAGAATATCACGGTCTCTCTGAAATTCTAAAATATGCAGTTCCTCTTATTTAGATGATAATCTGCCTCTTCCTGAAGAGTATGGCCACACACATTCCCACTTTAAACTCCATCCGCCAAGCTTTTACTTTCTACACAATCTGTCTGCATCCTGTGTCCTTCCCGTGACAGAATCATTATGTCCTCAGCACATGTCCCTTCCAACTATTTCGACATTACCACCAAATGTGGAAACCTTACACACTTGTCTCAGTAAATAATTCAGAGCCAAGAACTATCACTGGAGTGCTCCACTTTTTACATGGTCGGAAATAGGACCCCAGCAGCGCCACACCATCTGCCTAAGTGGGACTTCACAGTGGCCAAACATTTAAATTCAGATTGCCATTCCTGTTCCGGTGTCAATCCACAGTTTCCTCTTGTGCCAAGATGAGGCCAGCCTCAGGGTGGAGGAGCAACACTATGTCCCATATGGGTCCCCCCCCCCCCCAACCTGATGGCATGAATATTGATTTCACCTAGTGAACAAATTTAACCCCCCCTCCATTCCCCACTCTGACCGTTCACTTCTCACCTGTCTATTACTCCCCTGGGTCCCGTCCTCCTATTGTCCACTCTCCTCTCATATCAGGTTCTTTCATCTCCAGCCCTTGACCTTTCCCACCCATCTGGCTTCACCCATTACCTTCCAGCTAGCCTTTTTCCCCTCCCCCACAATTTTATTCTGGCATCTTCTTCCTTCCTAGTCCTGATCAAGGGTCTCAGCTCGAAACACCAACTGCTAACTCTTTTCCATGGATGCTGCCTAACCTGCTGAATCCCTCCAGCATTTTGTGTGTGTTGCTTTGGATTTCCAGCATCTGCAGAATTTTTCATGTTTACCATTTCTTCTAATTACTTTGCTATGTGGATGCCAGTTTTCAATCCAAACTAACACTTTTCCACCAATATCTTTCCACTAGCCTCCTATGTGGCATCTTGTCACATGATCTAAATACACTACATCCACAGGTTCCCCTCCGTCAACGTTTCCTCTCACTTCCTCAAAGAATTCAAACATGATTTATCTTTCATAAAACCATGTTAATGAGGTTTGTTTGCATTCAACATTCATGAATTATTAGCTATTTCTCTTTAATTATTGATTCTAGGATCTTGTCTACAGCAGATTTATTGATTTGTTTAGAGATACAGTATTGAGCTGCGCTGCCCAGCAACCTACCTATTTAACCCCAGTCTAGTCACAGGACAATTTCCAATATTCCCCACCCTCCCCAAAATTAACCTATGAACTGATAAGTCTTTGAAATATGGAGGAAAATGGACCGCCTGGAGGAAATCTACATGGTCATGGGGAGAACAGCATCAAAACCGAACTCTGAGCTGCAATGCCCCGAGCTATAATAGTGTCCCGCAACCACACTACCATGGTGCCTGGATGTTAAACTAACAGGTCCATATTTGTCCACCTTCTGTCAGCCTCAGCTGACTACTCCTGTGGCTCCTCCCACAGACCCCGGTATAAAGGCGATTGAGGCCTGAGCCCGGCCTCAGTCTCCAGGATGTAGTATGGTGGTCAACTACTGCTTGTTCTTTCTTCCAGTCAATAATAGCCGATATCTCGCCTTCACGTCTCAGAGTTATTGATGGTGCATCACTCACTTTTGAACAAGGGAATCACATTGATTGTTTGCCCAATCTTCTTGTACCTGTCACCCTGAGCATTCGCTATTCTAACCTCTGAAAGAAGATGGAGCAGCCTGAAATCCTTGTCACCCAGAGTTAAGGATTGCCTCTGCCCCACATCTATCAGACTTCTGGACCAACCATCACCGTTACATTCCTTTCCCAGTGGTGCTGCCATTTTCTCCTACTCTTAGCCCAAATCTCTTGATTATTCTGCTATTGTCACTTAACAATTCTCTTTAAATCACTTCAATTTGCATTACAATCGTTGTACCATTACACTGCTTTCCACTCATCACTGTACTTATATTCATTTTTACCATTTATTCTGTTTACTCCGCATAGTTCATGTGAACAAGGAATTTCATTGCCATTTGGTGTATATGACCATAATTTAATCAAATACAACATCCTGAGATTTAGTTTGTTAATACTTTATTCTAATGATTGATTTGTTTACAAATTCTTTCCTGCACTGTTATTGTTTTACCGTGTTCTACCTCAATGCATTGTGTAATGATTTGATCTGTAGGAAAAGTATGCAACAGAAGCTTTTCAAAATTCAAAGTAAATTTATTATCAAAGTACATTTCTGTTCCCATATACAATACTGAGATTCATTTACTTGTGGGCATACTCAATGAACCTATGGAATAATAACCATAACAAAAACAAAGGAAGATTGTCCAACATGGGCATTCAACCAGAATGCAGAAGAAAAAAAAACTGGAAATAAATAAGCAAGCAATAAATATTGAGCACATGGAATGAAGAGTCTTTGAAAGTGAGTCCATTTGTTAGGGGAACTTTTTGATGATGGGAAAAATGAAGTTACCCCATTGGTTCATGTGCCTGATGGTTGAGAGGTAGTTACTATACCTGAACCTGGTGGAGTGAGCCCTGAAGCTCCTGTACCTCCTTCAGGACTCACCTCAATGTGTAATGATCTGATCTATATGAACAGAGAGCACAAGATTTTCATTATATCTTGGCACATTACAATAAAAAATCAATGCCAAATCATTATGACACTTTGTTTCCTTCCACAAGATGCTCCTCCATCTGCTGAGCTCCTCCAAGCAGATTGTTTGTTGCCATTTTATTCCTGCGATATTGTTGGCACGACCAATTGTTGGCATTACGTTAAACAAGGCTCTGTTGTCACACAGGATTTGGCCTTTTAGGAATGGGATGGCTACCAGATGAAAGTCAAAATTTAAGAGAAATTTAGATGGGTACATGAAAGGGCTATGGTAGGGTGCAGGTCAATGGGACTAGGCAGATTATTAGCTCAGCAGACTAGATGGGCCATATGGTCCATTTCTGTGCTGTTAAGACTATAAAATATAAGAGCCATGTAGGCCATTCGGCCAATTGAGTCTGCTCTGCCATTCAATCATGGGCTGATCCAATTCTTACAGTCATCCCCATTCCCCTGCCTTCTTCCCAAACCTTTTGATGCCCTGGCTAATCAAAAACATATCTATCTCTGCCTCAAATACACCCAATGACTTGGCCTCCACAGCTGCTTTTGGCAACAAATTCCACAGATTTACCACCCTCTGACTAAAGAAATTTCTCCACATCTCTATTTTAAATGTATGTCCTTCAATCCTGAAGTCATGCCCTCTTGTCCTAGAGTCCCCTACCATGGGAAATAACTTTGCCATATCTTTCTAAATCTTTTTATCAATATTAGTAATATGGACAGAATACAGATGATATATTGATAAAGAAATTACCAACATACACATTCCATTACATATGAAAAAAACATACATAATAGATATAATATAAATGAGTTTACCAAGACATAAGCCATAAGATATATGTATGGACATAGTAAATCTAAATATTTCATAATGTATAATATAAAAAAACAGAAAAAAGAAAGAAAAAAAATTTATATAATGCAGAACTAGCTAATCTAATCTAATAACTATAACTAATAAGTAATATAAAAGAAAAAGAAAACAAAAAAAGAGAAGAAAAAAAAAAGCGGGCTGTTCATAATATCTCACAAAAATAAGTATTCATCAATGCCATCACTTCCGGTCCTCTCAAAATACATAAGCTAAAAGCTGGGAAATCAAATGAACTTGGCACAGGGTCATATTACATCATATGAAAATGTTGAATAAATGGTTTCCATAACTTTTCAAATTTAATAGAAGTCTCAAAAGTACCACTTCTAATTTTTTCTAAATTTAAACATAACATAGTTTGAGAGAACCAATTAAATACAGTGGGAGGATCAATTTCTTTCCAATTCAACAATATAGATCTTCTAGCCATCAGAGTTAGAAATGCAATCATTCGACGGGCTGAAGAAGATAAATGCAGTGAGTCTAACATTGGTAAACCAAAAATTGTGGTAATAGGATGAGGTTGTAAATCGATATTCAAAACCACAGAAATAATATCAAAAATATCTTTCCAATATTTCTCCAAAAATGAACACGACCAAAACATGTGAGTTAAAGACGCAATTTCAGAATGACATCTATCACAAATAGGACTTATATGAGAGTAAAAATGAGCTAATTTATCCTTGGACATATGGGCCCTATGTACGACCTTAAATTGTATTAATGAATGTTTGGCACATAACGATGATGTATTAACTAATTGAAGAATTCTATCCTAATTCTCACTAGAAATACTAAAACTAAGCTCTCTTTCCCAATCCTGTTTAGTCTTATAAAGAGGCTCTGAACGTATCTTCATAATTATATTATAAAGTTTTGAAATAAGCCCTTTTTGAAAAGGGTCTAATTCAAATAAACTCTCCAAAGTATCTGAAGGCACAAAATTTGGAAACGTAGAGAGTACAGAACTTAAAAAATGTCTAATCTGTAAATATCTAAAAAAATTAAATCTCGGCAAGTTATATTTGTTGGATAATTGTTCAAAAGACATGAAACAATTATCTAAAAATAAATCAGAAAATCTTAGTAATCCCTTAGTTTTCCAAGCCGAATAAGCTTGATCTATAATGGAAGGGTGAAAAAAACAATTAGATACAATAGGACTATTTAAAACTAATTGAGTCAACCCAAAAAATCTCCGAAATTGAAACCATATACGCAATGTATGTTTAACTATCGGGTTGTCAATTCGTTTCGGCAATTTAGAAAGAGCAAAAGGGAGAGAAGTCCCTAAAATAGAACCCAAAGCATAAGCTGATACCGATTTAGTTTCTAACCTCACCCAACAAGGGCCAAAAGATCCACCCCCATCTTTCAACCAACATAACAAATATCTAATATTAACTGCCCAATAGTAAAATCTGAAATTAGGTAATGCTAACCCACCTTCCTTTTTTGTCTTCTGTAAATATGTTTTACCTAACCTGGGATTTTTATTCTGCCATATATATGAAGAAATTTTAGAGTCAACATTAGTAAAAAAAGATTTCGGGATAAAAATTGGTATCGCTTGAAAAATATATAAAAACTTAGGTAAAATAACCATCTTAATAGCATTAATCCTACCTATTAGGGATAAAGACAAAGGTGACCACTTAGTAAACAAACCTTTAATCTGATCAATTAAGGGTAAAAAATTAAATCTAAATAAATCTTTATGGTTTTTTGTGATTTTGATCCCAAAATAAGTAAAAAAGTCATTAACTAATTTAAAGGGTAAATTTCCATAAATTGGGACCCGTTTATTCAATGGAAACAATTCACTTTTATTAAGATTTAACTTATACTCAGAAAACTCACTAAATTGAGCCAATAATGATAAAACTGCTGGAATAGATTTCTCCGGGTTAGAAATGAATAGTAATAAATCATCTGCATACAAAGATAACTTATGAATATCTGTCCCACGATTAATACCCAAAATATCCTGTGATTGTCTGATGGCAATTGCCAAAGGTTCTAAGGCAATGTTAAATAGTAATGGACTAAGAGGACATCCCTGTCTAGTGCCCCGAAATAGGCGAAAAAAGGGAGATCTTTGATTATTGGTAAACACTGAGGCTACTGGAGTATGATAAATCAATTTAATCCATGATATAAATATCGGACTAAAATTAAACTTCTCCAACACATTAAATAAGTAAGGCCATTCAACTGTCAAATGCTTTCTCCGCATCTAATGAAATCACGCATTCTGAAGTATCATGTGAGGGAGTATAAACAATATTCAACAATCTCCTAATGTTAAAAAAAGAATAACGATTTTTAATAAAGCCAGTTTGATCATCTGAAATAATTTTGGGTGATACCTTCTCCAATCTAGATGCCAGTAACTTGGAAAAAATCTTGGAGTCTACATTCAATAAAGATATAGGTCTATAAGTAGGGTCTTTATCTTTCTTCAATATTAGAGAAATGGAAGCTCTATAAAAAGATTGTGGCAAATTCCCTAATCTAATGGCCTCCTCAAAAACCTTACCTAACCAAGGGGAAAGAGTAGTGGAAAAAAATTTTAAAAATTCAACTGTATAACCATCTGGACCCGGTGCTTTCCCAGAATTCATTGAGGAAATAGCCCCCTTAATTTCTACATCCGTAATAGGAGTATCCAATATCAAAAGATCATCAGATGATAACCTTGGAAAATTTAATTTTCCAAGAAAATCAGACATGGTATTATAATCTTGAAGAAATTCAGATTGATACAGGGAGGTATAGAAATCTTGAAATGCCTTATTTATCTCATCATGATTAACTGTCAGATTCCCATTCTGCTGACCAATCTTAGTGATTTGACGTTTAACCAAAGCATTCTTCAATTGACTAGCTAACAGTTTACCAGATTTATCACTATGTATATAAAAATCAGATTTAGTTTTCATTAATTGATTTTCAATCGAGGATGTAAGTAATAAACTATGTTCCATTTGAAGTTCAACCCTTTGTTTGTAAAGCTCCTTGCTAGGAGCAATCGAATATTTCTTATCAATCTCTTTAATTTTATCAACCAATAAAAGAGTTTCCATCTTAGTACGTTTCCTCAAACCAACAGAATAAGAAATAATCTGTCCATGTATATACGCTTTAAAAGTGTCCCAAAGTGTTCCGCAGGAAATATCATCTGTAGAATTAGTTGAGAAGAAGAAGTCGATCTGCTCCTCCATAAATTTTATAAAGTCAGAGTCTTGCAACAAGGTAGAGTCAAATTGCCATTGTCTAGCATTAGAAGCTGTATCCGTAAATTTCATAGAAAGTAATAACGGAGCATGATCAGAGATAGCTATAATATCATAGTTACAACCGATTACCAATGGAATAAAACAAGAGTCTACAAAAAAATAATCAATTCTTGAATAAGAGTGATAAACATGTGAGAAAAAAGAAAACTCTTTGTCATTAGGATACCGGAATCTCCAAATATCAAAAACTCCATTGTCAGTCAAAAAAGAGTTAATACAAGTGGCCGACTTATTAGGTAAAGTCTGAATAGATAAAGATTTATCCATCAGAGGATTTAAACAACAATTAAAGTCACCACCCATTATTAACTTATATTCGTTTAGATTGGGTAAAGAAGTAAATAAAGACTTAAAAAAGTCAGGACAATCCACATTTGGAGCATAAACATTAACCAAAGCAACCTTTTTATTACAAAGTAAACCCGTAATTAACAAAAATCTGCCATTCGGATCCAAAAAAATATCATGTTGAACAAATGAAATAGAGGAGTCAATAAAAATTGAAACTCCTCTTACTTTAGCATTCGAATTTGCGTGATACTGTTGACCCCGCCAAAATCTAAAAAAACGAAATTTGTCCTCCCTCCTCACATGAGTTTCTTGTACAAAAATGATATGAGCATTAAGTCTTTGGAATACTTTTTGAAAATCTTCTTTCGTTTAATTGGATGATTTAAACCATTAGTATTCCAAGACACAAAATTAATGGTCTGAGCCATAATTCTATAATCAACCCTTTGGTATAGAAAGAGTTAACCAACTTATAAACTCATGCACCCGGAAGAGGAACAAAAGTAGTGAGAAGACCCGGAAGTGACGACAACACAGACATATTTGAAGTTCAAAAACAGCCCGAATAAAAAAACTAACACAAACTGGTACAAAAAAAAATAGAATTAGAAAACAGACCATCCCCCCACCCCCCGAGAAAAAGAGAAAAAGCCAAAATATGACTTAAAAAGAGAAAAAGTAAGACTAATCCTACCCCGTCAGCTGAAGAACACTCCATATAAAAAGGATATATATAAAAGAATCACCCCAACTTTAAAAATAAAATCGCTATAATAAAAACCATATTTCTAAGTATAGTTAGTTGTAAAAAGAATAAAAATATATTCACTAAAAAACAATTATAACTCGGGCTCTGGCCCAGACAAAACAAAAAATATTTAAGCTAAGATAAGCGATGCATTGTATGGAAGAAACGTGAAAAATATAAACATAATGCCATCTTAAGCAAAACCAAAAATCTTTTCCAAAAAACCACCATCTTAATCGAGGAAAAATTTACCTTCAAAAAATTAAAAATATACGTTCAAAGGAACAAAGTTAATAGACAAGTATGTAGTTAAATGATTAAAGTGTATAAGGCAAAACAATTAACATGACGCAAACACACTTTAACTTAAGTATAAAGTGTAGGATGAACCTACACCAATAACCAGATTTTAATTCTGGTTTAAGAGATTGAGAACCATCTTACACGATCAGAATCATTCATTTATTTGCCATATCTAATCTGTTCAGGCCTTTTAACATTCGGAATGTTTCTATGAGATTCCACCCCTCCCCCCATTCTCATGAACTGCAGGGAACACAGCCCAAGAGCTGCCAGACATTCCTCATATGGTAACCCTTTCATTCCTAGAATCATCTCTGAACCCTCTCCAATGTCAGTATATCCTTTCTAAAATAAGCCCAAAACTACACACAATACTCTGTCTGGTCTCAAGACTGCCTTATAGAGCCTCAACGTCACATCCCTGCTCTTGTATTCTATACCTCTAGAAATGAATGCCAACATTGCATTCTTCACCACCAACTCACCTTGAAGGTTAACCTTTAAGGTATCCTACACAAGGACTTTCAAGTCCCTTTGCATCTCTGCATTTTGAATTCTCTCCCCATCTAAGTAAGTCTGCCCTTTTATTTCTTCCACCAAAGTGCATAACCAAACAACATTGTATTTCATTTGCCACGTCTTTGCCCATTCCCCTAAACTATCTAGGTCTCTCTGCAGGATCTCTCTTTCTTCAACACTTCCTGCTCCTCCACCTATCTTTGTATCATCGGCAAATATGGCCACAAATTTAATCCCATAGTCCAAATCATTTACATCATAAAAAGCAGAGGTCCCAACACCGACCACTGTGGAACTCCACTGGTAACCGGCAGCTAGCCAGAATAGGATCCCTTTATTCCCACTCTGTTTTCTGCTGATCAGTCAATGCTTCACCCATGCTAGTAACTTCCCTGTAATTCCATGGGCTCTTATCTTGCTAAGCAGCCTCATGTGCGGCGCCTCGTCAAAGGCCTCCTGAAAATCCAAGTACATCTACTGCATCTCCTTTGTCTACCCTGCTTGTAATTTCCTCAAAAAATTGCAGTAGGTTAGCCAGGTGGGCTTTTCCTTTCAGGAAACCTTGCTGGCTTTGGCCTATCTTGTCATGTGCCTCCAGGTACTCCGTAATCTCATCCCTAACAATCGATTCCAACAACTTCCCAACCACTGATGTCAGGCTGACAAAGTCTATAGTTGCCTTTCTGCTGCCTCCCACCCTTCTTAAATAGCAGAGTAACATTTGTAATTTTCCATTCATCTGGTACAATGCCAGAATCTATCAATTCTTGAAAGATCATTGTTAATGCCTCTACAATCTCTCCAGCTACTTCCTTCAGAACCCGAGGGTGCATTCCATCAGGTCCAGGAGATTTATCCACCCTCAGACCATTAAGCTTCCAGAGCACCTTCTCTGTCATAATTTTCACTGCAAAAACTTCACTTCCCTGACACACTTGAATGTCTGGTATACTGCAGATGTATTCCATTGTGAAGACTGATTTTAAAATACGCATTCAGTTCCTCTGCCATCTCTGCGTCTCTCAATACAATATCTCCAGTACCATTTTCCATTTGTCCTATATCTACCCTCACCTCTTTTACCCTCTATATACTTAAAAAAAAGCTTTTAGTATCTTTGATATTAGTCACCAACTTCCTTTCATAATTCATTTTTTTTTCTTCCTAATGACCTTAGTTTCCTTCTGCAAGTTTTTAAAAACTTCCCAATCCTCTATCTTCCCCACTAGCTTTGGCTTCCTTGCATGCCCTCTCTTTTGCTTGTCCTTTGGCTCTGACTTCACTTGTCAACCATAGTAGTGTCCTTCTTCCATTCAAAAATTCCTTCTTACTTGGAATATATCTGTCTTGCACTTCCCTCAATTTTTTGTAGAAACTCCAGCCATTGCTACTCTGCTATCCTTCCTGCTAGTGTCCCTTTCCAGTTAACCTTGGCCATTGTAATTTCCTTTATTCCATAGTGACACATTAGAATTTAGTTTCTCCTTCTCAAATTTCAAAATGAACTCAATCATATTGTGATCACTGGTTCCTAAGGGTTCCTTAACGTTAAGGTCTCTTATCACATACGGATCATTGCACAACACCCGATCCGGCACAGCCAATCCCTTAGTGGGTTCAACAACAAGGTATTCTAAAAAGCCATCCCTCAGACATTCTACAAATTCTATTACTCTACAGTCAATGACAGCAGATCCAGAAAATAAACCTCTCTAAATGGGTCAGCAGTGAGCATACCATGCCTATAAAAAGTATTCACCCTCCTCCCCCCCTGGAAGTTCCCATGTTTTATTATTTTACAACATGGAATCACAGTGAATTTAATTTGGCTCTTTTGACACTGATCAAAAGAAAGGACTTTCCTGCCAAAGAGAAAACTAATTTCTACAAATTGGTCTAAATTTATTAATTATTAAACACAAAATAATTGATTGCATAATTACTCTCCCCCTTCAAATAAGTGTTTAGTAGGTGCACCTTTGGCAGCAGTTATAACCTTGAGTCTGTGTGAATAAGTCTATCTGCTTTGCACATCTGGACACTGCAATTTTCCCCCTTTTTTCTTTACAAAACTGCTCAAGCTCTGTTAGATTGCATGTGATCATAAATGATCGCCCTTTTCAAGACCAGCAACAAATTCTCAATTGGATTGAGGTCTGGACTCTGACTCGGGCACTCCAGGACATTAACTTTGTTGTTTTTAAGTAATTCCTATGTATCTTTGGCTTTATGCTTGGCATCATTGGCTTGCTGGAAAATAGATCTTCTCTCAAGTCACAATTCTCTTGCAGACTGCATCAGATTTTCCTCCAAGATTTCCCTGTATTTTGCTGCATTTAATTTACCCTCTTCCTTCACAAGCCTTCCAGGCCCTGCTGCAGCGAAGCATTTCCACAGCATGATGCAGACACCACCATGCTTCATGCTGTGTTTTTGATGATGAGTGGGGTTTGGCTTACGCCAGACATAGCATTTAGTCTGATAGCCCAAAAGCTCACTTTTGGTTTCATCGGACCATAGAATCTTCTTCCAGCTGGCTTCGGAGTCTCCCACATGCTTTCTGCAAACTCTAGCCATGATTTCAGGCCAATTTTTTTGTTTTTTCAACAGTGGCTTTCGCTTTGCCACTCTCCCATAAAGCCGTGACTGGTTAAGTATCTGGGCAACGGTCGTTGTATGTACCACTGAAGCTTGTAACTCCTCCAGAGTTGTCATAGATCTCTTGGTGGCCTCCCTCACTAGTTCCCCTTCTTGCATGGTCACTCAGTTTATTTGGACAGCCGGCTCTAGGCAGATTACAGCTTACCATATTCTTTCCATTTCTTGATGATTGTCAGTACTCCAAGGGATATTCAGTGACTTGGAAACTTTCTTGTATCCATCTCCTGACTTGTGCTTTTCAATAACTTTTTTGTAGTTGCTTGGAGTGTTCTTTTGCCTTCATAGTGTAGTTTTTGTCAGGATACCGACTCACCAGCAATTGGACCTTCCAGATACAGGTGTATTTTTACTAAAATCAAATGAAACATGTTGACTGCACACAGGTCTCCAAAAACAGATTGCCACTTAACTAATTATGTGACTTCTAAAACTAATTGGCTGCAGCAGTGATGATTTGGTGAGTCACATTAAAAGGGGGGTGAATATGCAATCAATTGTTTTGTGTTTTATATATGTAATTAATTTAGATCACTTTGTAGAAATCTGTTTTCACTTTGACATGAAAGAGTCATTTTTTGTTGATCAGTGTCAAATAAAGCCAAATTAAATACACTGTGAAATCTTCCGGGGGGGGGGGGGTGAATACCTTTTATTGGCACTGAAGCGGCTCACCACAGGGAGGAGATCATTCACAAACTGTAGAATTCTTATGCACTGGCACATATCTTTAAAAATAATACTCTTACTGTGATCACTGGTGAATAACTATCATTAATTCAAATATGCCATTAATAACCTTCAGTATCAAAAAGGTTAATATTATTCCTGCTGTTTGTCTACCTGAAATTGCAAATTCTGCAAGTGATTCTCAGATTATGGTCTGTGCGACCCTGGGGCCCATAGAGAGTTTTAGGGAGTCCCAATGTAAGCAAATCAGGATGTATCTCACTGGAAGCAGGAAAAAAATCCATGGGAGAAGAATAAGGCATTTGCTCTCAGATCTTGGTCAGGGTAGGTCAAAACGCAAGATGATGCGCAAAGTTTTGAAAGACTGTGCAGGTAAGTAGATTTTATAGAAGCATTTCTTTGTGGGTCACAGAACTAGAACAGGATTGTGCCCAGTTTATTAATTCAGGGGTGGGGGGGGGGTGTGTGTGTGTAAAATTCAAAGGCTACATGTGACGACATTGTATTAATTGTCTTGCTATTTGATGCTTGCTGAATGAAACAGTTTTTGAGAGTTAACAAATATGCACCTGGTCACAGAAGATTATTGGATCTTTAAAAATAGCATTTTCTTATTATAGGACTATTATAATTTCAGCAAGAGAATCAGTAGCTACTAATCCATAAATGAGATGTCAAACTTATGAGTTATGCTATTTTCTAAATGCACTCCTTAAACATGCAAAACCTTAAATTTCATATTACTGGTTATGGTTTGTAGACCAGCTTAGTGACTAATAGCACCATCTATTGGTAATTGTCAATGTGCAAAATGCCTGGCATGTTTATCAAACAAAAAAATGCAGCTTATCTTGAAGATTTGAAATTTAAAAAATCACTAAAGATGCAAATCAGTGGCTTAATTTCAATATTTTAGGACGCAGCATTGTGAGGTCGTTGAGTATATTATAAGAAGGGTGATTGATAAGTTTGTGGCCTAAGGTAGAAGGAGTCAATTTTAGAAAACCTAGCACATTTATTTTTCAACATAGTCCCCTCCTACATTTAGACACTTAGTCCAGCGGTCGTAGAGCATACAGATCTTGGACCTCCAGAAAGTGTCCATAAATGGGTGATTGATAAGTTTGGGGCCTAAGGTAGAAGGAGATGAGTTATACAGGTCTCGTTACATGCACATGCAGGTCAACTCTTTGAGTGATTATGCAGAAAGTTTGAAGTTAATAACATCTCCTTCTACCTTAGGCCACAAACTTATCAATCACCCCTTCTGTGGACACTTTCTGGAGGTCCAAGATCTGTATGGTCCACAACCGCTGGACTAAGTGTCTAAATGTAGGAGGGGACTACGTTGAAAATTAAATGTGCTAGGTTTTCTAAATTTGACTCCTTCAACCTTAGGCGACGAACTTATCAATCACCCCTCGTACAATATTTGTGCATTGGTTGAG
Organism: Hypanus sabinus; assembly: GCF_030144855.1. Classification (NCBI taxonomy): domain Eukaryota; kingdom Metazoa; phylum Chordata; class Chondrichthyes; order Myliobatiformes; family Dasyatidae; genus Hypanus; species Hypanus sabinus. The sequence goes on along the minus strand of NC_082708.1, from coordinate 28,208,740 downwards.
TGCAAATTGATGTCCAGTAGAGAGCATCCCAAGCTGTTGCAGAACTGCAAGGTATGGAAACTGCACTGTGGCAGACTGGAAGGCTTCGCAATGGATAGTCAAAACTGCCCAATGGAGTACTGGCCCAGCCTACCTACCATCAAGGATATAAATACAGAAAGGTGCTGGAAAAGGGCTAGTAAAATCATGAAAGATCCCACCCACCCTGCTCATGGATGGTTGTCCCATTCCCATGAGGGAAGTGACTATGTAGCATCCATGTCAGGATCAGAAGACTCATAAACAATTATATTCCCCAAGTAGCAAGGCTGATAAACTCCTCTGCTCACTCACCACCCTCCCCACAAGCCCCACCACCACTACTTTATCATTTCCTGTCAGTCACCTTATGTGCAGACATTTCTCTGCCTCGCATCGCTCTATGGACATATAAACAATCTGTGTATATAAGCTATCTTATGTATTTATTGTCATTTTTCTTATTGTATTCTTTGTATTACTGTATTTTTGTGCTGTATCATATAGAGTAGGAATTATCTAATTCTTCTTTACATGTGTACAGGAAATGACATTAAACAACCTTAAACTTTAAAATTGTTGAATATGAATTCAAGCCTCAAACAAGCAGTTGAGCTCACAAGCTAGCAGTCTTTGGTGCAGACATAAGTGGGTGTTGCATTGCTGAAAACACTAAACCACAATGCAAACACCCTCAAGTGAAAGTTTCAAGAAAACACAGGCCAATACTCAAAAACAGACAAGCTCTCCTGATAACCTATAATTATTTATTTCCTAGCAAGAAATATTAGCAATTGGCATCAGTAACACAGTTTATTTGTGAAACCTTACTATAAGCCAGAACTAAATTAGTTCCAAACACTTTGGAGCATGAAAGTGAGGTATATGCTTTGGCAAATAAAAGTTAGAACTATATTCTAAAAGAAACAAGGTTGATACTGGAACAAGATTGCAATAAATCTTTTTGAGGTGACTAACTCTGAAATGAAATTAGCACAATTATAAAGGTTGAAGCAATAATTAATAGAAATAATATTGCCTAAATAATAATCTGACTAAAACCCTAGGTTTTTACAGCTTTAATGAACATATTAGAAATGTTGAGTTTTCAGAGCATAAAAATATTGGGGATACTCTGAAGCTCAGATAAAGAGTTAACGTTATAGCTCAGTCACCACTTAAAACTGGAATTAATTTAAGTTGCAGAGTGGGATGGTCCTGGAGAGAACAAAAGGGAATGTGTTCGAAACCAAGTTGGTTTAGGTAACACAATTGCCTAACAGAGAAAAATTAATTATCATTAATTGTTGCTGATCTTTGTGAAAAATACAAATGAAAGAAGTTGAGAGAAAAAGATGCTTGAATGGAGTAGTTGCTGAACTTAAAGGACATGATAGGAGAGGAGAGTGGACAACAAGTCACATGTCGGTCCATAGCCTTCTCTTGTGCCACACTGAGACCACCCTCAGGGTGGAGGAGCAACACCTTATATTCTGTTTGGGTAGCTTCCAACCCAATGGCATGAATATTGAATTCTCCTTCCAGTAAAATTTCCTTCCACTCCTCTCTTTCCCTCCCCCAACCCTTTTTACTCTGGCATCTTCCCCCTTCCTTTTCAGTCCTGAAGAAGGCATTCTGTCCAATATATCAACTGTTTATTCATTCCGATGGATACTACCTGACCTGCTGAGTTCCTCCAGCATTTTGTGTGTGTATTGTTTTAAGAAAAGGATGCTGAAAATATTCAACAGAGCAGGAAGCATCTACGAAGACAGGAAAACAAAATTGATGTTACAAATGAATGACCTTACATCAGAACTGACCAGTTGTGACACAAACAGAAAAGCTGTTAGTTTGAAATTGTTGAATTCAGTAATGTGTAACTGTAATTTCAGCCTAGATCATGAGATATTGTTCCTCAAACTTACACTGGGTTTCTAACTGAAGATCAAAGACCAAGAGGTCAAAGTGGGAGTGGAATGCAGAGTAAAAGTGACAGGTTGCTTAAGGCTGACAGTCACCATTTGTAGACTGAGAGTAATAAAACTCTATTGCTTAACCAGGACATGAGTAAATAATTCCTGGCTGACAGTTTGCTGCAGCGTTAAGAAAATGTTGCACTGTAAGAGGCATAACAGCACTAAACAACCTGTGGCACAATCCTACTCATGTGCAAGCCCAATATTTGCCCTTCACTCAATGTCATTAATATATATTACCTATTCGTGATCAAAATGCTGATTGCAGGAGCTGCTACAAGGCAGATGGCTACTGCTTCTCCTATAATAGTTCAACAGTTTAATAAGCACTTAATTGGCTGTAAAGCACAGTGGGAATTGTTGAGGTTGTGAAAGGCACTATACACTACTGTGGAAAAGTCTTACGCACATATATATTTAGCTAGGGGGCACAAGACCTTTACAGGGCATTGTATTTGTCAATGTGGGGCAGGGAGTGAGTTTTTAAATCTGGTGGGAGCAACGGATGTTGGGAATAGTGAGGGTGGAGTGCTGCAGGAGGGATGTGAGACAGGTGGCAGAGGAGTGCCAGGGGTTGCACGGGTGCAGACGCACCAGCCCTGAGACACCAGGCATGGATATTTGATTCCAAGCAATTAGTTTATTGATCATTACAGAATGTCTCTCTGGTGCTTTCTGCTCCCTCCCATCTCCCTTCCCCTTTTCCCAACCACGATTCCGCCCCTTGGTCCCTTCCCACTCCCAGTCTACAATTATCAGAATCAGGTTTATCATCACTCACTCATGTCATGAAATTTGTTATTTTTTGTGACAACTCTAGTGGAAAACAAAATTACTACAGCATTGGGTAAGAGTATTGGTCACCTAGCTACATATATTTGTCCAAGAATCTTACACAATACTATACTAATTCAATGTTCTCTTCAATCAGAGCCAATGTAGAGCAGTGAATGGGTGCTTGATGGATAAGTAGGTTTGGGTGCAGTTGGGACAAGAAGAGTACAAGATGGATTGTGCAATGTTACAGTGGATGATCTAAGTTTTACTGTAAACACATGGGTTGAGGCTATCAGAACCAAAGTTGACACCAAGGTTATGTCACCATTCCACATAAATAGCAAATCATCCTTACAGCATAATCTTCCATTCCATCAAGAGATAGGATTTGCTCATGTAGGTGTGTGGGAAGGTGGTGGTCTGGAGGGTCGGGCTTGTTTTGCTGTTGTTGCTTTGTTTCATAGAACATAGACCAGTATAGCACAGGAACTGGTCCTTTGGCCCACAATGTTGGGCTGAACCAATCAAATGGCCAACTAAACTAATCCCTTCTGCCTACACAATGCCCTTATCCTTCCATTTCCCACACATTCATGAGCATATCTAAAGGTCTCGTAAAAATCCCTAATGTATCTGCCTCTACCACCACTCTAGGCAATGCTTTCCAGGCACCCACTACTCCCTGTGTAAAAAAAAACACACAAAAAAACTTGCCCCTCGCATCTCCTTTGAAATTACCCCCCTCACTTTAAATGCACTTCAACTCTGGGAACAACATACTATCTATCTACTCTATCTGTGCTTCTCATAATCTTATAAATGTCTATCAGATCTCCCCTCAGCCTCCACAGCTCCAGAGAAATCAACCCCAGTTTGTTGTGTTTTGTGTTGTTCTGCTGAACATGATGGGCATGCTATGTTGGCACCAGAATGTGTGGTGATGCTTGCAGGCTTCCCAATCACATTGTTAGATTGTGTTCATTGTTAACACAAAAGATACTTTTTACTGTATATTTTCATATACACATAATAAAGAAATCTGAATCTCAAGTCTACAAAACCTCAAGTGCAAAGATTCAGAACAGTATAATCAAAGGTCGTATAGAAATACCACAGGTAGTAGTGGACATTGGCTGTTACTACCCCACCATTGAGCACATCTGCAAGGAGTGTTGCCACAAGAAAGCAGCATCCATCATCAAGGACCCCCACCATCCAGGCTATGCTCTCTTCTCACTGTTGCCATCGGGAAATAGGTACAGGAGCCTTAGGTCCCACAACACCAGGTTCAGGAACAGTTATTACCCTTCAACCATTGGGAACCAGCATGGATAACTTCACTTACCTCAACTCTAAACCGATTCTACAACAAATAGACTCATTTTCAAGGACTCTACAACTCAAGTTCTCAGTATTACTTATTATTATTATTATTATTAGGGTTTTTTTGTATTTGCAGTTTGCCTTCTTTCACACATTGGCTTCAGTTTTTATGTGTAGTTTCTCGTTGATTTTATTGTATTTCTTTGTTCTACTGTGAATGCCCACAAGGAGGAGGATCTCAGGGTAGTATTACATGCTATGATAACACATTTATTTTGAACTTTGATTATTAAGTTATTCAGCAGAAGCATGAGAGCGTTCATACAAAGTAAAAGTGTATTAGAGGATAATCATCAAAAGCAGACAATTTTGTGCATATTCACATAGCTCATGTTTCAAGAGCTACTGGTAACAAACAAAAAAAGTGTGTTCACTAGTAGATAGTTTTAACAAATTATGTGCAAGTGTTTCAGTTACTGTTTGCCACTCTGTTCATCTAAGCAACATCTAAAGTTCCCAGAGATTCCAAACAATTGAATAACTGCCGTCAATGCTGCCCTCACCCACATCTCCTCCATTTCCTGTACATCCGCACTCAACTCACCTTCCCGCTATATTATCCATGATAGAGTTCCTCTTGTTCTTGCCTACCACCCCATGAGCCTCCTCATCCATCATTCTCTGCAACTTCTGCCATCTTCATCAAACGCATCTTTACCTCCCACTCCCCCACTGCTTTTTGTAGGGATTGCTCCCTTCATCATTCCCTTGTCCATTCATCCTTCCCCACTAATCCCTCTCCTGGCACGTATCCCTGCAAGTGGCGCAAGTGCTATAGCTTCAAACATTCCTTCCAGGTGACGCAACACTTCACCTGCAGATCTGCTGGGATCATCTATTATGTCCAGTGCTCCTAATGCAACCACATCTACACTGATTAGTCCAGTCGTAAATTTGGGTGTGGGGGGCACTTTGTCGAGCCTCTCTGTTCCATCAGCCAAAGACAAGACTTCCCAATGACTATTTTAACTCTGATTCCCATTCTAACATGTCAGTCCACATCCTCCTGTGCCACAATGAGGCCACTCTCAAAGTGGATGAGCAACACCCTTATATTCCATCACGATGGCATGAATATAGATTTCTTCTTCCAATAATAATTTTTTTCATTCCCCTCTCTTCTATTTCCCCATTCTAGCCTCGAACCTCTTCTCATCTGCCTATCACCTCCCCCTTCCCTTTCTCCTAAGGTCCACTCTCCTCTCCTATCAGATTCCTTCCTTTCCAGTCCTTTACTATTCTCATCCACCTGACTTCACTCATCACCTTCTAATTATCCTCCTTCCTCTTCCCCCACCTGTTCACTCTGGCATCTTCTCCCTTCCTTTCCAGTCCAGAAGGATCTCAGTTCAAAACGTTAACTGCTTGTTTATTGCCTGACCTGCTGAGCTCCTCCTGTATTGTGTATTTTGTTCCAAATAATGCATTTTGGATTAAGTGAAGACAAATGCTCAACATTCCAGCCAATCAGGGATTCCCAATGAGAATACTTAAAGCGAACACAACAGCTTCCCCCTGCCTACATAGTGTTGCCAATCAATGCATCAGAGGCTTCGTAGCATTTCTGTAAATTCCCAAATATTTCTGATAATTAAGGACAGGTATATGGAAAAGCACAGGGAAGTGTGTTTTTCATGATTGCCCACCACAATTATCCTTAGCACTGGTGCCCCACTAGGCTGCATCCTCATCACTCTTCTTCACTCCGATACAGTTGTGTGGCCAGATTCTGCTCGATCTCCATCTGTAAGTTTACAGCTGACACATTTTTAATGGACCAAATCTCAAATAATGTTGAGTCAGAGTACAGGAAGGATATACAGAGTGTCACATGGTGTCATGACAACAACCTTTCCATCAATGTCAGCAAAACAAAAGGATGGTCATTGGCTTCAGAAAGGAGACTGTGCATATGTTCCTGTTTACATCAATGATGCTGAGATTGAGTATTTCAAGTTGCCAGGAATGACATCACTAATTGACTGTCTTGTTCCAATAACATGGACTACCATTGTCAAGAAAACACACCAGCACCTCTACTTCCTCAGCAGGTTGAAGAAATTTGGCATGTCAGCTTTGAATCTCACTAATTTTTATAGATGTTCCATAGCAAGCTTCTTACCTGAATGCATTACAGCTTGGTACAGCAACTGCTTTGCCTGGGACTGCAGAAACTGTAAAGAGTTGTGGACACATCTCAGCACATCATAGAAAGCAGTAGCCCATGGATTCCCGACGAAGGGTCTTGGCCTGAAACGTCGACAGCACTTCTCCCTATAGATGCTGCCTGGCCTGCTGTGTTCTACCAGCATTTTGTGTGTGTGGTTGTTTGAATTTCCAGCATCTGCAGACTTCCTCGTGTTTGCCCATGGATTCTGACTGCCTCCGTAAAGCAGCCAACATAATCAATCACCCAACCCACCCAGAACCACCCCCCTCCGATATCAGGCAGAATATATAAAAGCCTGAAAACATGTATCACCAGGCTTAAAGACAGCTTCATGAGTTACAAGTCAGTTGTCCTTGTCCCGCCTGCAACTGGTCCAGAGTGCCGTAGCCAGGTTCCCGGAAGAGGGACCATATTACTTCTATTCTGGCTTCTCTCCACTGGCTAGCAGTACGGGTTAGGCTTGATTTTAAGGTTCGCGTTTGTTTATTAAAGCCCTAAATGGGCTGGCCCCCTCCTATATTGCAGACCTAACCCCCTATTTTACTTCCAGGTCCCTCAGGTCAGTTGAATTGGGGCCCCGGCTGTCCTGCAATCTAAATTTAAGTTCAGGGGTGACCGCGCCTTTGCTGTTGCAGCCCCTAGACTGTGGAACAGCGTTCCCCTCCCAATCAGATCTGCCCCCTCCATTGACTCTTTCAAGTCCAGGCTTAAAACTTACCTTTATTCACTAGCGTTTGAATCTTCCTGATGTGGCTGATTTTTGGCTTGTGCCGAGGCTCATGTGTTGTTTATTTTGTGCCTATAAGCTGAGTGCCTTGTTGTTTATATGTTTCTTGTATTTGTGATTTTAGCTACCTGTTATGGTTTGTACAGCACTTTGGTCAACATGGGTTGTTTTTAAATGTGCTTTATAAATAAATTTGACTTGACGTGACAAGACTGGCACCTAGCATCCCCCCAGAACAATAAGATGGTTTCTTGACCTCACACCTCCTTATGATTTTCACCATATTGTCTCCCTGCATGCACTTTCTCTGCAACTGCAACGACTTAATTTGCATTCTGATATTGTTTTTCCCTTGATGTGCTTCCTTAATGTACTGATCTGATGAAATGATTCATATGGAGGACATGCGAGAGTTTTTCACCATACCTCAGTACCTGGGATAATAATACACCAAACCACCAAGTCTATCCTACACATTTAAACCTCATGGAATATAAAACCACGCACTTCAGAATGTCAGGATGTATATTGTATACATTTCTCTGACATAAAGTGTACCTATTGAAATTTATTAAGTAATCCTCAGGGAGAGGCAAAGAGAGGGTATTAAAAAAACATCAAAAGTCTTTTCAATGCCACGGAAATCCCAAGGAAATGGGTGGGGAGTTTAGACTGCAGTAACATGGAGCTCACTGTAATCTGACAAGCAGGAAAAAAAAACTGCACATTGAAAATAGAAGATACCATGGAAAGGCAGTGTCCAATATTAAGGGCCTGCAGCATCCTGGGCATGCCCTTTTCTCACTGTTACCATCAGGTAGGAGGTACAGAAGCCTGACGGCAAACACTCAGCAATTCAGGAACAGCTTCTTCCCCTCTGCTATCCGATTCCTAAATAGACATTGAACACATGAACATTTCATCACTTTTAAAATATATTTCTGTTTTTGCATGATTTTAAATCTTTATATATATATATACACACACACACACTGTAATTGATTTACTTATTTATTTTTACCTTTTTTCTTCTATATTATATATGCATTGAACCACTGCTGCTAAATTAACAAATTTCACGACATATGCCGGTGATAAAAAACCTGATTCTGAAAATCTCAGGAGGTCAGGCAGCATTAATGGAACAATGGCCAATGTTTTTTGTCTTGTGAGAAATGGGAAAGAGATGCAAATAGAAGAGATGGGTGAGGAATGTGCAGAATAATGAGAAATGCCTGTGATAGAAAGATACAAAATACTCTAGTCACTGCCTCTTCTTGATCCGTGTTAATATAAGGCAGTAGGACTTGCCCTACTGGCTGGACATAACATCAGGATGAAAGAAAATTCAGGACACAATGATATGAAAGCATTGAATGTAAAATACTGGGGAAAAAAACTAGACCGTCATGCAGTATCAGTGGAAAGAATTTATATTTCAGATGAGGGGTGAATTCTTCATCAGAGCCGAGAAACAGAAGTGGCTGGTGTAACAAAGGAAATTTGTCAGAGTGAAGACATATCAGCCACGATGAACTGTGATGTGTGTATTTGAGAACTCTTATTCTGCTCTATGTGACCAATTTAGAACAAAACCTTATCGTTTGGCAACAAAACAAAGGTTTGCATGTTTGTTTGATACAAGATGTATCAAGCTAAATAATGATGATGACATCCACCCTTTCTAATCTCACTTCTGGTCCTCATTTGTTGTATTACATTTCTGGTCACTGAGAATCAACTGCTGACCATGGCCTATTTCAAAGCAGTTACAGCAAGCATTCATCAACAAAAAATTAGAAACAAAATCAGAGAGATCATCTCTAGGTCCAAACCCTGTAATTTTCTACCCAAAAGCAGTACTTCAAAAGAACTACAATGGCTCAAGGTGGCAATTAGCCTTGTCAGTGATATTAAGAACCTGAAAAAGTCCTTTAACATCCAAATGTCTATCAATCTTTGCCTTGACTATACGTAATGACCTAGTCTACACAACCCACTTTGGTGGAGAATTAACTAACCTCTGTGTGAAGAAATTTCATCTCAGTCCTGAAACAGATTGCTTATTTTGAGACTGAATCTTTGTTTTGGACATCTCGGCCCAGGGAGAGATATCTACCTCATCAAATCTCATAAAAATTATGTCTTCTAACAGGGTCACCGCTCATTCAAAATGAGTTTGTTAACCCATACTGCTCAATCTCTCCAAGTAGGGGGAGAAAAGAACCATCTTGTAATCTTTGAATAGGTTGTCAATTGCCATATTAAAATCCATATTCATCACATCCACTGTGCTGCCTTTATTAATGTTGTCAAGTTCGAAGAATTCACAAAGCCAATCTCACTATCCCTAATCAGCCAATGCTTCTCCAAAAGGTTGTAGAACATGTCTCTAAGAACTCTTTCCAATAGCATACCCATCACTGACTTAAAACTTGGTGGTCTATGTTTCCCAGGATTACCCGTTACATTTGTTCAACAAAGAAATAACATTTGCCATTCTCCAATCCACTGGCAGTACTCCTGTGGCCAGTGAGGATACAAAGATCTTCACCAAAGGTGAAGCAATCTCTTCACTCACTTCCCATAGTAACTTGGGGTATATCCCATTTGGCCCCAGAAATTAACTGCCCTAATGTTTATCAGAGGTTCCAACACATCCTCTTCTGTAATTTTGACATATTGCAGTACATATATCAGTCTGTCCTACACTGACCTCACATTCATCAAAGTCTTTCTCAGTACTGAAAAATGAAACCTCCTACCTCCTCCAACTCCAGACATGTTTCCTCTTTTATCCCCGATTGGTCCTACCTTTATTCTAGTCATCCTCCTATTCTTCACATACATGTAGACACCTTGAGGTTTTCCTTAATCCTACTCACTAAGGTCTTCTCATGCCTCCTTCTAACTCTCCTAGATTCATTCTTAAAAGTTTTTGATGGCTTGTAACTCTTTAGAGACCTGTCAAATCTTTGTTTCCTAAACCTTAAGCATGCTTCTCTTTTTCTTCTGGACTAGATGATCCACTCTTCTTGTCAACCATGGCTCCTACACCCTACCATTGTTTACTTGCCTCAATGGGACAAACCTATGGAGAACCCCATGCAAGTGCTCCTGAAGCAAGTCCATATACTTCTTGTAGATTTCCCGAAGTATATCCATTCCCAAATTCCTGCTGAATAGCATCATAATTCACACTCTCCCTATTTAATACTGAGCTGCCTGACCTGCTGAGTTCCTTCAGCATTTTGCGTGTGTTGCTTTGGATTTCCAGCATCTGCATATTTTGTGTATCTGATTTGTTGATGCTTTAATCTGGATAGGGAATTTATAAAAAGCAGATTGCATTCATCTTTATTAACTTCTATTATCTATATCAGGATTACAAGTATTGTAAAAAAAAATATATCACTGTGAGGAAAATAGCAAAAGGAGAGGACTAATAAAGGATCTCGGCCTTAAATGTCAACTGTTTATTCATTTTTGTAGGTGCTGTCTGACCTGAGTTCCCATAGCATTTTGTGTGTGTGTGTAAAAGGGGAGGTTTACTGTTAACAGATCAATTCTGGCAGCATAATCAGTAAAGGTGGCAAGCTGTAGGCATGAAATAATAGCAAGGCTAATGCCATGAATACATTAAGAAATAAAGGAATTCTTAGCATTCCTGATTACCAAATATTAGAGGCTTTGCATGTGCATGTCACAGTTCAAAAGAGAAATTAAATTACATTATATTAGAATTAAATACATTTGACTTAAGGAAATAGACTAATGTAATTAGTATAAGTACAGTGCTCGCAACCAGATTAACAAATTTCAACTAAAAAGAGTTGGAAATGTGAGCAAGTTGGTCAGTGATTGAATGTTTGCGAATTTCAAAGATGCACAGTTAGAATAACAGACTTTAATTACACTGATATAGACTGGGAATGCTAAAGATTAGAAAGGTGATGATTTTTGGATTTATGGAGAAATATAGAATGGTGAGAAAATTATTGAAAACTATCACAACTGAGCATAAATGCTGCCTGACCTGCCAGGTGTTTCCATATGTTGTTCTTATGTTTGAAGTTTTGGTTTCAAGCAGAATATGGTGATCAATTCAGGATACTAGATTTAGGAATAATTAAAGCCTTGGATAATTCACAGCAAAGAGTTACTGGAGGTATACCAGGTATAGGAAAGCTTAAACAGGTGCAGAGAATGTTGCTGTTTTTCTTATGCTGCAATCTTGGATATCTTCCCAGAAAATAAAGACATACCATATCAGATTGACTGCAAGAATATGGCGAGTCCCGGTTGCTTGGTTTCCCACGCACAAGAGGCGCTCTCTTTTGGGCATGGGTTTTCGAGTGGCCATGTCTTTGTTTTGGCAGGCCCTGGTCACAACTCCTAAACTATAGGTTGCCCAGCGTGTACTGCCACTAACAGGATTCAGTAAAAACATTTAATCATACTATTCTGTTGCCATTGTTGCTCTGTACAAGACAGAACTGAAGCCTAAAGAAATTCTGCACTTAAAACTTAAAAAAAAGGAGCAACACCTGGGTACAATGTTTAACCACTCCTACATAAAAATGTGATTCTTAAGCACTTATGATTATGATTTGAAAACTGCACAGATTTATGGGGAATAAATGCGGAGGTGTAATTTAATTGGATTGCTCTGCCAAAGCTGACACACTCCATAATTCAGGCATACTTAAGATCAATAAGTATTTCCAGACCCCTTAAACAAACAATTCCAACCTACTTACAGGATTCAGTATTGTACAATAACCTTAATGTGATTGGAAGACAGAATGGAGGGGGGATATCAAAGGTAAGTTTTCTTTTTCCAGTAGGGACAGATACATTAGAGACTCTTAGATAGACACATGGATGAAATAAAAACAGAAGGCTATGTGAGACAGAAGGGTTAAATTGCTCTTAAGAGTAGGTTAAAGAGTCAGCACAATATTGTGGGTTGAAGGGCCCACAATATTATGTACTTGGTAATTTAAAGTAGTTGTCCCAAGTATCATTATCATTTCAACAACAATTTGTGAACCCCATTTACGCTGGCAAGACAAACACTTCTGAACAGTGTGGTGATCATAAGGTGGGACTATGCATTCATTAAGGTTGCTTCAAGGTCATTGCTGACCCTGAAAAGGTTTACAAATAAGGAGAATATCTGTTTAATAGCAAAGTCAGAATTATCATTTTGGATTGTATAGAGTATTGTTCATGAATGTTTATAAAATTGATTGACTTCATATTGTGAGATGTTCTAACATATGCTTTTTTGAAAGATTTGTTTTCATGGCTTATGTATATGTTGAAAAATATACAAATAGTAAAAACAGCAATTTCTTTTCCTGTTTGATATATGAATGACACATGTGAAATGCATCAGAATTTGGGTTTGTATGGATTTGGGTTTGTAAGCTGCAGTGCTAAATGAACTGAAGTACTAAATCAAGGGTGCCAAAAACTGAAATGCTTTTGCTTTTCTAGGCTAGAATGCTTGAAAGACTTTATCAAATAGTTGAGCAATAAATTTTATTCATATGATTTAGTACATGGTACCCATTTGCTTTGAATTAACTGATTTCATTGAAAGCAACAGCACAAATTTTGTAATTATCATCAGTTTTTAAGATGGGGGAAGTCTGCTGCTTTCTGGGCAGCAGACATTAAATTTGGAAGACTGAAATTAATACACCTTGGAAGTATTATTTGGTAATACCTAGTCTTAACATACGTATTCTAATATATTTTGAGCCTTCTCTATTTAAAGAATTAAGTTACATGCCAGTGAAGGTTAGCAATTATATTAGTTCCTTGGGAAAAGTTGGTTCCTTCTGTACCACAAGGGTAGCCAACTCCCCCTGTTCCAAGTGGGACAGTTTTGAAGTAAAACACTTTTTGCACAAAAGAAAATTAAAGCTGGGTATTTAGTCATATTTACACCACCTCCCCTGTATTTGATTATTTTGTAGTAGTGCCTATAAAAATATTCAACCCCCCCCCCCCCCAGAAGTTTTGTCCACTTCTTGTACAATCACTCAGCTTTTGAGGAGTCTGCTGTAGGTAGATGTACAGCTGTGCCATATTCTTTCCATTTCTTGATGATTGACTTAACTCCAAGAGATATTTACTGACTTGGAAACTTTCTTGTAGCCAGCTCCTGACTTGAGCTTTTCAATATCTTTTTCGTGAAGTTGCTTGGGTGTTCTTTTGTCTTCATGGTGTAGCTTTTGCCAGGATACTTGTCTCACCAGCAACTGGACCTTCCAATACAGGTGTATTTTACTACAATCAATTGAAACACCTCGACTGCACCCAGGTGATTTCCATTTAACTATTTATGTGACTTCTGAAACAATTGAATGATTTGGTGTGTTATATTAGAGGGGATGAATATTTATGCAATCAATTATTTTACATTTTATACTTCGGATTCATTTAGATCACTTTGTAAAGATCTGTTTTCACTTTGAAACAAAAGTTTTTTTGTTGATTGCTGTCAAAACAGCCAAATTAAACCCACTGTGATTCAATGTTGTAAAACAATAAAACATGAAAATTTCCAAGTGGGTGTATACTTTTTATAGGCACTGTATGTAAACAGCAACACCTCCAATTTTGAAAGCGTTGAAATATAAAACTATGCTTTGACCACACTTGAAATATTGTGTTCAGTTATGGTCACCTCATTATAGGAAAAATGTGGAAGCTTCAGAGGATACAGAGCTTCCAGGATGCTGCCTGGATTAGAGATGATTGGACAGAGGTGCAAAAGATAAAAAAGGACATAGATCGAGAGCATAGCCAGAGACATTTGCCCCATCATGGCTAAATACAGGGGGCATAATTTTAAGATGATTGGAGGAAAGCAATGAGGGCATACCAGAGGTGGGTTTTATTACACAGTGGTATATAGCACCTTGTCAGGGGTGGTGGTAAAGGCAGATATGTAGAGACATTTAAGAGACTAGAGATAGGCACAAGGGTGCATGAGGGGAAAAAAGGGCTACGTGGGAGGAAGAGTTAGACTGATCTTAGAGTAGGCTGAAAGGTTAACTCAGCTTCATGCTGTAGTTTTCTAATATTAAGGTGTGTCAAAAATTAAGACGCAAGATTCGTAGGATAGAATCTCTAACATTGAGGTAGATCTTGCTGATGTATTTATGCATATCCGGTATTCGCAGGGGATATTTTTACCATGCTCTATAATGGTTACAGACTTTGTTTCTCAACGATGAAGTTAAATGCAGAGTCACGGATCATGCACTTTCATACAGACTCTGAACAACCTCTCACACTTAAGTGTGCAGGTCTGAAATTTTATTCAAGAATTGTATAAAAAGTCTTGAAAAAGCTTCAACTTTGATTTCATTTTTTAAAAAAATCAAACTTAAAACTTTACCCCAATTGAACACATAATGTGCAAATAACAATGACAAACATTTTTTTTGTAAACATTTTAATAGTTATTGAATGTTCTACATCTTACAGTAAATATACAATTACAAACTCTTGGCTTAATTCTGTCACTTAGATCACTAACTGATCTTATCCAAATAAAAACAAAATAAAAAAACAGATTTACACTTCATAGTCACAAGTGTAATCTGTGGGTCTTTCAAATTCCATAAGTAACTTCTAAGCTGTGTTATTAAAACACAGGTTCTGTGAACTACACTTGGAAGACAATGACATTTCCATAATTCTCCTCTTGCTTTATTAGTGTTCCAATAGAATTCAAAATAAGGAAGTCCAAAACTGCAATTGAAATACAGTAAAAGGAAAGCCCACAGACTTGTGTTCTGAAATGCTCCCTGTAGCTCAAAGAAGCATCCAACTTCAGTTAAACCATAAAGTTTTTTTTTCTATTAAGAATAATAAACATCAATCATTAAACAACTTAAATAACACTTATGGTAAAAAGCGCTTAAATTACATATCTGAACTGCAAAGGTTTCCTAGGTTATCTTTCTTTAAAATACAGGAGCAACACTCGTACACACCGTTTAATCTCTCCTATATAAATTTGATATTCTGAAGTACTTATGACATTGAATCGGGCCAGTACAACTATTAATATGCATTGTTCAAGTCTTGCATTACAGTACTTAATTTAGCAAAGGTGTACAAAAATCTTTTAGAAGGTCATGTATAATAATAACTGAATTGGTAAACCTGGTTATGTTGAATTAACTACGAGTGCCCAGTTGCCTTGGTATGCTTTTTTTGTTGCAATTACACACTGGTTATGAGCTAAACAGTCAATAACATTTTAAAAATTACATTAGTTATCTGGCAGTATCCAAATTAGTCATTCAATATTATAAGAACAGTCTGCAACTTTCTCAGAACAACTTGAATTTGTTCCTAATGCTTTAGTCATATTCTGAAATATCATGCCATCTTAAAAAATGCATGATTATATACCAAGAGTATGCTTAGTCCAATAAAAATTCAACTGCACTGAAATCTGGGCACCAATTTCTCCTTTCAAAAATGTGGCAGAAGAAAGAATTGAAAATCTGTTAATTTAACAAAACAGTAAGAAGGAACAAAAGTATACAATAATGCAAGTCAAGCTATTGCTAACATTATGCAGCACAAAGTGCATAACAAGACAAGAACGTCAGGCAAACTGTTGGAAACCCATTTACTTGCACGTTCTTACTCAAATATTTTTTTTCTGGTGACTTTTCAAAATTAAAGGATTCCAATTCTATTAACCATATGGATGTAAATAAAAGATGCTCCACACAGAGCAGTACTGCAAGCACTTTAATAGTTGAAAAACATTACCCTGTTGGCCATTAAGTTTTATTAACAAGACCACCACAATGCCTGCTGTTGCTCTATGTACACCAATAATTTTTATTTAAGAATTGCATCCCCCATGTTCAAGTTCAGTAAATAAACATTTTATATGCTTGATAAAGATGCATTTACCTGCATTGAAGTCACCAGAAATAGTAATTGAGTGCAGATTTTATCAAAATAGGAATTAGCAAAGCACATCTTATAGTCTGTAGCCAAGTGATCACTTAACTGTGGGCAGTGATACAAAAATATCTTAACTGGTGACACAATACTGATCTGACAAATGGTGAACTATTTAGTAAAATAGCCTAGTGAGCAGCGGTTAAATTATCCAAGACCAATCAGCTATATTCTCTTGAAACTATAGCAACAGGGTAAGATTTAAAAGGATTTAAGGAATCTAATGAATTTATTTTATTCAAAATCTGCACTTTGGCTTTAAGCATTCTCAAGTCTGGGGGGCAAGGGTTATCAATTTTGATAGAGTAAAGTGCTCTCAGGTTAGTTTGTCCAGGCTTCAGAGCAACTCTCCCTACTTAAGCAGCTTATTTGTGGAGGAGTAATATCATCAATTCACCATAAACTGGAACCAAATTTAAGACAGTTTACATAATTCTGCTTAGAAAATTGTACTTTTCATATGAAGAAACCCCAGTTTAAAAAAAAGATTGTGACAAACCTAATTATACATTACAATATTGAAACAATGGGATTAAAAAAAATCACATGGACTAATTAAATGGCTGGAGGATAAAGTTCCATCAGGGATAAATGGATTTAGACTGTCTTGCAAGCCTACCTGTGTATATTAATTGACATTAAGTGAAGCAAATTTAATACAAAAATCTGAACCTAATCTTCTCAATAATGACTGAAATATTAGCCCCCACTTATTAATACACCCTCATTTACAAAATATTAGCAATACAAAGAGAAGTCAGAATTCGGTCCTTTGCAATGAGCTGGGAAATTTTACTTTGACCTCAGGCACAAACATTTTTTGAAGATGCCTAAAACCAATTAAGTCAATAGGGCATAACTAGCTAACATTACATTGAATAATTCCCATTTGCCAGTTCCATTCATACAAATTAGTGGGAAATTTTACCTCAAGACAATTACAGTAAAACTACATTTCTTTGCATATTGTGCTTGTCCCCCCTCCCCATCATTAACTTGTAAAAAGCTAAACTGCTGATTTTAAGAGCAGTAATTAGTTTGCACCGATGCACTCATGATTTCTCAGTGAAATGTAAAAAAAATCTCACTGAAAACATAATCACAAGATAATCATTTGCATCAATAGTGGCTGGTTCTGTTCAAAATTGCTCACTTGCATCTTGCTTTCAATTAGTACCTAGTAATTTAGAAACCATTTTTTACTAAGTGCCTATTTTATAGTTTTGAGTTTCAATTTAAAGGCAGATGGTATCAAACTTGCAACGCTCAAATTAATTTCAGCTTAAGACATCTGCACGCCTGATGCTTCTGATGTCTTCACTGGATTGAGCAGTTTCTCAATCACTTGTGATATAACTTGAATGAAAAACCAAAGATTTCTCCCTCCCTATTTTGCCAGGATGTGAGAGCCCTCATCACTAATTTGTTCTTCAATCCTTCAAGGCAGGGAAGAATACCATCTAATCACTGCAGGGTTTGTAATGCAGTAACGCTGGTGGATACTGAACACTGTAGCCAAGCCTCATTCTCTGATGTGGAATGATTTAGGAAAATTAGTCAAAAATTCTATTTTTCCATTGTCAAATTAACTAGTTGGTGAAATCAACGGTACAACAGTTTTAAGAGATCCATCACTGAAATTCAGGCAAATTTTAACAGTAGACCAAATAATGGCTGTTCTAGCAAAAAAAAAGGATTAAAACTCTCTGATGTTTTTCTTTTAATATGCTAAGCCAACTCATTTTTTCTTAATGGAATGTTGCTCAAGAATGTCACAATTAAATACAAAATGGATCAGATTTGTCTATACCTTAAACAAATATTAAATTTGCTGAAGTATGATTTAAAATTAATCTTCTGCAACAATCATTTCTGACTACTTACAAATCTGAGCATTTTAAACTTAGACCGCCTTAATACTTCAGCATCAGAATGCCTCCTTTGATAATGCAGAATATACCCTCTTTCCTACCATTATTAAACAGGCTACTTTAAAGCAAAGCGCTGCTCCTTACAACCATAGCTTTATTTGGTTAGGATTGCAGTGAGTGCATAGAAAACACCACATGCATTTTAGGAAATTATCCAATTAACCTCTTTTAATTATGTGATCTGAATGTAAAAAAAATCTGCCAGAGCAGACTGCGAAGTTTAATATATTTGATTACAATTCTATTTAAAACCTAGGTGTTGTATAGTTTTCTCTTCAAGAATCAGTCTATAAAGCCAACCACAAACACAATACGGGCGTGTTACATACATATCTATATATATATATTCATGTATAAAGTCTTGCACCTGTTTATTAGCATAGATTATTTTTTATATATGTATTGTGCAACATAACCTATCTTATGTGTTTTGACAGAATTTTGATATGTGGTCATTTCTAAGTTGAAGGAAAATATGTACTCCCTAAAATTCAAAATACTTCACCCTCATACCTTTGTCAGTGCTTTCCAGTCATTTACATTCATTCCCAAAACAAGATGGAAAGGATTTATTTGCCAGGCTATGAATTAATATTTTCATAAATTAACACTGCACCCATTCTGTGTGGATGGTATTTTCCACAAATTCCTATCAACTAAGACCATCAAGAGTTTTAAAACTGCAGTGTTCTTCTATTCAGGTCTTTTCATTAAGAAATACCTGAAAGTGTAATTGCTTTGCTTGAAATTGTATAATATTTAAATGACATTTTAAACTTCCAAATAATTGCAAAAATGTCAGTAATAACTTCTAACAAACTGACAACTAGTTCAATTTAATGAGGGAGACAGCATAAACCCAGGATACTAAAGAGCTTAACGGTGGTAGAATTTCACAGGTTTGAGGAGAACAACCTTTGTGCATCATGAATCCAGATTATTTTTCTTTAACAAGCAGCAAAGTAAAGCCAATGCCATAGTAATATCGCTTTCAATACAGTGCAAGCTGTATTTAGAACCCCAAATGAACACAATGCTGATTTAATAGCTGTAATGAATTGGCTGCAGGAAGAAACGGTGGTGAGCCAATTACTTCATCTTGAACAAAGATTCTGGCCAACTATTTCAAACAAGTAATGCTGCATTATTTAAGCCATCCCAAGAATTCACTGTGCTGCAGCAATGAAATGAGTGCGCCATTATTTCTATATCCCTTTAACCCCTCAAAGCTTTCCTGAATAATTCTATCAAAAACAAAAAAAGATCAAAGGCCATTTCAGTGGTGAGTACTAATATTGATAATACCTTTTAAATGCAACTAGAAAGGTTAATATTCTAACTGAACATCTCAGCTTTTATGGCTGCTATTTGCTATATTGAGAATACCAATCAGATCAAAGAGACAATCGTGCTTTCCCTTTAGACTGAAATAATGTTTTGCCTTGCTTAGGATTGATGCATCAAATTTAGATTGGGCTCAATTTTTTGCTTTTAAATGTCAATGTAGACCTCTATCTGGGATCTGAATAACAGAAATAGTGAAACATGCAATTTTTAAAAGGATGTCCTCTCACCATTGAATAGGCCCCTTTGGCCGTAGCCTCACTGGTAATAACAAATGTTGGTCAGTAACAATTTTGAGTAGCTATGATGGAAAAGAACTTAAATGAGGCAGAAATTTGGAGAAAAGCAGCTTTTACAAAAAAAAACACTTAATGCATAAAGTGACCTTTGACTTTGTCCTTGCAAACAAACTTGGTGCCATGTGGCTTCGATGCACAAGCACCAACATAAGACTTGAGTAGTTGCATACAATGTCTGACTCCAGATCTGTAAAAGAAACAGGACTTTATGCCATATCTAACAAACAAATCTAACATTAACTCTACAATCATATTTCATTAAATAAATGGCTAATATTACAAGTACAGAAATTCTGAATAATATTTAAATTTCTCATCCAGTTACGACCACAGAAACAACTAGGCCAAAACAGCAGGATTGCAATTATATTAAATTTAAAATGGCAATGACTATGTACTAAACAAAATGAATTTTTGCAACTTTATAATGGAAAATAACAAATAGGGAATTTCAAAGACCAAGACTTAAATCAGCACAAACTTTAAAAGAGAATTACCAGTAATCATATTAAATACTTTCAATGCACATTTACTTAAGAGGAATAAATGCAGTAGGATTACTAGTTTTCATTTTTCCACTTAAAAAAAAGGGAAGTGTCTTTACAAACTTCAAATATCAGAGGTGCAGTGGAACTTAGGAGGCCTTGTGCAAGACTCCCAGAAGGTTAATTTAAAGGTCGAGTCAGTGGTAAAGAAGGCAAATGCAATGTTGGCATTTATTTCAAGAGGAACAGAATATAAAAGCAAGGAGATAATGTTGGGCCTTTATAAGACATTAGTCAGGGCACACTTGGAGTATTATCAAGAGTTCTGGCCCCATATCTCAGAAAGGATGTGCTGTCATTGGAGTCAAAGAGCAGGTTCATGAGGATGATTCTGGGAATGAGGGGGTTAATACATGAGAAGCGTTTGGCAGCTTTGGACCTGTACTCACTGGGATTTACAAGAATGCAGGGGGATCTCATTGAAATGTACCAAATGTTGAAAGGACTAAATAGGATGGATGTGGACAGGATGTTTCCTGTGGTGAGGGTATCCAGAACTAGAGGGCACAGCCTCAAAATTGAGGGATGACCCTTTAGAACAGAGGGAAGGAGGAATTCTTTTAGCCAGAGAGTAGTAAATCTGTGGAATGCTCTGCTACAGACTACGGTGGTCAAGTCTGTGGTATACTTAAAGCAGAAGTTGATAGATTCCTGATTGGTCAGGGCATCAAAGGATATGGAGAAAAGGCAGGTGTATGGGGCTGAAATGGGATCCAGGGACAGCCATGATGAAATGGCAGAGCAGATGGAGTGAATGGCCTAATTCTGCTCCTAAGTCTTATGGTCTTATAGGGATTCCACATTACATGCATTATTTGTTTTGTTTAAAAAACATACATGCTAAGTGAACTATAGACCAGGATGGACTTTAAAGTTTAAGTGGATGAATAGAAAAAAAATGTAATTCAATGTAAACAACATAAAATTGGGATGATACCAAAATTGGCAAAATAGTGCATAGATTATGGAAGAGTCTAAATGCTGCTCTGAAGAAAATATAAACTCATACTACTTTACAGAATCAGGTTGAGGGTAAATACTTTTCTTTTACTGCACAATGGCATCCAAGTTCTTTTCTGATCTGTTTCATTTATAATACTGTACAAAGTACTGCTCTGAATAATAAAACTATACACACCTGGAGCATACAATCATGGGAAAAATGGAATTTTGTTCAAGAAAATTAATAAACAAAATTTCAAAATTACGGTACTGTGCAAAAGTCTTAGGCACATTCTGTAATTCTGTAAAGCAAAGTTGCATTCAAAAATAATGAAAAGTTCCTAAATATCAAGAAAATTACCATAAAGAGCAAAGCAGTAAACTGTAAAAAACCAAATAAAGTCAATACTTGGTGTGACCAGCCTTTGCCTTTAAAACTACATCAATTCTCTTAGGAACACTGTGGTTCAGTTTCATTAGAAAATCACCTGGTCGATTATTCCAAGCATCTTGGAGAATAGCTCTTATGCAGACTTTGGCTGTCTCGCTTGCTTCCATCTTTCCAAGCAATCCCAGACATTCTCGATGATGTTGAGATCAGGGCTCTGGAAGCCATACCATCTGTTGCAGAACTCCATGTTCTTCTTTTGGCTGAAGGTAGTTATTTATGACCTTGGATGTGTGTTTGGAATCATTGCATGATAGATGAGATTCTACTTGTACTTCTCAGCAGTGAGGATTCGATTAATTCTGACCAGATCGCCAACTCCATTTGCAGAACTGCAGTCCTAAACCTGCAGGGATACACCGCTGTGCTTCACTGTTGGCTAAAGACACTCATCAATGCAGTACTCTCCAACTCTTCTACAGATAAACTGCCTCCAAAATTTTGACTCGTCAGTCCAGTGCTCTTGCTGCCATTGTTCAGCACTCCAGTACTTGTGTTTTGTGCGTAGGTGAGTCTCCTGGTTTTGTTTCCACTTCAGAAGAATTGCTTTTGGGAGCAACTCTTCCCTGAAAACTACTTCTGACAAGACTTCTCCAGACTGTAGAGGGGTGTACTTGGATTCCAGTGGTTTCTGTGAGTTCAGAGCTGATAGCAGAGCTGGATTTCTTAGGACTTAGAAGTGATGTCTGTCTGGTTTAATCTCTCGTCTGCTGCACTGTTTCCCATGAACGACCACTGCGTTTCTGCTCCTCAACCTTGTCCGTTTCTTTGTGCTTCTTCGGAAAAGTTTAGACAACACATCTTGAAACTCCTGTCTGCCAGAAGATTTCTGCTTGGGAGAGACCTTGCAGACACAAGATGGCCACCTTGCATTTTGTTACTATGCTCACTCTTACCATAGTGTAAGAATTGACGCTTTGAAGGTTAAAGTGTCACATCAGCCCACACTCACCTTTTAGTTTGGTTGTCTGATACATTCTACACCTGTTTCTGTTAATCAGCTTAGTTCATTCAACTCATTATGTCATTGATCATTAGAACCTGTTTGTTACCTTTGCTTAATCAGGCACTGATTACCTATAAAGTATAAAGTTTTTATTTGATAAGTGGCCTATAACTTAATATGTTACTTTCACTAATAAAATACAAAAATTTCTTTAGAACATTTAATTTTTTGGAAAATGAATGTTTGGAAGTCTAAAATCTGCTCTTTTCTACTGACACACTAATGCAGAAGACAAAAACATCTAAAACAAAATTTATATTAAAAATCTAGGTGTCTAAGACTTTTGTACAATACTGTTAATCAAAGAAATTGAGTACAAAGCAGACCAAAATGCCCATATTGGCAAAGATTTCATAAATCAAATAAACTTTACATACAATGAATTACTGGCTATTCTAATCAATTACCTTATGCTAAATTTTGTACTTTCAAGGAAAATTACATTAAATTTAATTGACAGCTCAAGAGATATCAAAATTTTAAACAATGGTATTTTAAGTTTAACTTCTCCAAACGTTTGATGCCAATCTTCATCTTATATTGTAAAACTTGAATGATGTGGAACCAAATTATTAGACCAGAAGCAACTAAAGTGTTAATGCTTTTAAAATAATTTCTTTTTAGAATAATTTTTACAAAGTAGATCCCAGGATTAAACCTGAAGCTTTTGACTAAACTATAGCAAAAAGTTTTTGAATACATAATTAATTTAAAACATACTATAATATCATCGTACAAAGGACAACCTTCCAATCCTAACTGTGGTAACTGATGAGGCTAATATGCATACTACAAGCTTTTCCAGTCGGGTCAAGAGGCACCAGATGGGGCAGGCCTAAGGCACAAGTCCAAGGCATGGACTTATTATCAATTACTCTACTTTCTAATGAGTCTCAAAACTATGCATACATTACATTTCATGTGTGGGGCTTATTAGGGGTGACCATTACATTTTAGCCTTGCCAGTGATACCCACATCTCAAATGAATGACAAATTTAGAAGCACTAAGCAGTAGCATTGGACATTAAACTTAGCATAGATACAGAGCAACACACACAAAAAGATGGATTAACTCAGTAGGTCAGGCAGCATCTACGGAAAAGTGTAAACATTCAATGTTTCAGGCCAAGTCCCTTCCCAAAATGTTGACTGTACTATTTTCCATAGATGCTGCCTGACCTACTTGAGTTCCTCCAACTTTCTGTGTGTGTTGTTTTGCATTTCCAGCATCTTCAGATTTTCTTGTTTCTGATTATACAGCATGGATACAGGCTCTTTTGCCCAACAAGTACATGGCAACCCCAGTGTCTATCCATCCAGACCAGGTTTTGTGCATTGGACCCTTATTCCTCTATGCCTTGCTACTGGATGTACTTATCTAAGTGCTTCTTAAATGATATTATACATGCCTCAACCACTTCCTCTGGCAGCTCATTCCTACCACTCCCCACCCTTTAGGTGGAAAAGTTGCCCCTCATGTCTCTTTTAAATACTTCCCCTCACCCATAAAGTTTTATCACTTATAGATTCCACTACCCTGGGGAAAACACTGCGACCACTCACCTTATCTACGCTCCTCACGATTTTGTAAACCTCTAAACATAACCCTCATTCTTCTACATTCAAAGGGAAAAAGATTTAAACTGGCCAACCTCTCCCTAAAACTCAGGCCCTCTAAACCCGGCAACATCCTCAAGTCTTTTCTGCACTCTTTCTATTTAATTACATCATTCCTATAACGGTGACCAAATGGTGCACAGCACTTCAAATACAGCCTTACCAAAGACATATGGAACTGCAACATAATGTCTCAACTCCTATATTCAGTGCCTTGTCCGATTAAGGCCAGTGTGTTAAATATCTTTCTCCACCACCCTGTCTGTGACATCACTTTCAACAATGTGCTTGTACTCCTGTGGCCCTCTTCCACAGCACACCCACTGTTCCACTGTCCTACCACTCATAGTGCAGTCCTAAGCTTGTATAACTTTCCAAAATACATCACTTTATGTTCGCCTCTTTAGCTTATTTCCCAAACTGATCAAGATGCATGATCACCATTAGCAGTACTTCCTAATTTTGCCTCATCTGCAAACATACTGATCAAGCCTTGAGCATTCACATCCAAATCAATTACAGTTGATTCCAGTTAAATGGACCAACAGTCACTGGGACAGCCGCTTACTTCGAACAACTCTTAAAGAACAAAAAACAATTGAGAAAGTTGCTGGGATTCCCTTCATTTACTTGGGGCATTGTGCTGCTTAATAGGGGCAGCAGACTGTTGCTGATCAGATTCTAACTAGCTTCAGTTGTGCCCGCTTGAGCAGCTGTTATATGCTACAGTGGGCTTATAACGAACAGTTTTAAAATAATTATCAGTTGCATGTGTTTGCATTCAAAAAGTAGTGATTTTTGTCACACAAAATCCACGAGAAATAAGCAGTAGGTGAATTTGGAACTGTTTTGCTCACTGTGGTTTCAAGCCAGAAACGGCCCGGTGAGAAAATGAAACAATTTCCCTATGCTTCATTGCTAGCATTGTATAAAGGCAGTCCACTATCTGCTCTCGGTGTCTGCACTGATTCTGTTCATTGCATACACTGGATGAATTCCTCCATCAATAATGATCAGGAGCTAATGCAGTTTTCTAGTACCATAGCACCAATGATAGTGTTCCAATTTGTTTTTTTAATTTAATCTAAATACATAATTACTCAGTTAGTCTTTTTTTATATCTTTGTAACCATTTCCATGAAACTTCAGCTAATTTGGGCAGCTGCTTAATTGGGCCAAAATGAGTTCCAATTAACTGAAATCCACAAGGGTCCCAACATTGATCCCTGCAGCGCACCACTAGTCAGCAGCCTCCATTCCAAGAAACAGCCTTCTTCCATTATCTTCTGCTTCCCACCTCAGAGCCAATTTTGAATCTACCTAACCATCTCTCCATGGATCCATGGGACCGAACCTTCCAGATCAGTCTACCACATGGGGCCTTGTCAAATGCCTTGCTAAAGTTCAAGTGAACAACACCCACAGCCCTACCCTCGTCTACCTTTTAGATTATTCCTTTAAAATAAACTCAAAGGTTCATCAATTACGACTTGGCATGCAGAAAGCCATGCTGACTTTTGCTAATTAGACTGTTGATCCAAATGCTTGAACATCCTAATGTCAGATTGGCCGGCCCATAGTACCCTGGTCCTTGCTTTCCTTTTAAAGCAACAAAACAACATAAGCCACCTTCTAGCCTTTGGGAACTTTGGGAGCTGAATCACGATCTTGTGCCTCTTGAACTTGTTATGAGTGATGGACAGACCTGATGGACAATGGGGTGCAGAGTTAACCATTCCCCACCCGACAACTACGAACTATTGCTGTTGCTATGATGCTATTGAGAGAGAGAGATAGATAAAGCCCAGGCAAGAACATCTGCTACAGATAAGAGGGGGAGAGAGACTGTTATTTACTGTATTTTGACGCTTCCTGGATTATTTACCTTTCACTACAAGGACTTTACTTTGCTCGTTAACATTCCTCAGGAGATAGCAGGAGTGGCCTGATTTGATGGACACAGTCATTCAGAGTTGATGGATAGCTGAGACCCCATGAGTGAGGATAAAAGACAGGTCTGGAGAGACACCCTTCAGACATACCAGTGGACACTGACTGAGTGTTGGGAACCCACAGAAAGGTGGGGGCTTCGGAGACCGAACCAGGAGATCCGTCAGTGAAGCTCACAGTGTTATAGCAAGAAAGGTGGGGACTTGTGTGTGTGTCCACTCATGCCAGAGTGACGAGTCCACCACAGAAGAACGGTTTAGCTGAAAACCAGAGGGGTCATAACTGAATGGCCACAACGACACGACGGATTAAGAAAGTAACAAAAGGTTTGTCTGCTGCAGCTGTTGCTGTTACATCTCCCTCACTCTCTTTCTCTAACGATTTCAATACAACAACCATAACCACCTCAGCATTTATGAACTGAACTCTATACTTTCCTATGACAATGCATTTACCCCTAGACATCAATAGAGCTTGTTTATTATTGATTATTAGTATTCCTGCACTTTTAGGTTTATTACTGCTAACTTGTTTTATATGTATATTTGCATTTTTGATATTGTATTGTGTAGTTTACTAATAAACACCTTTAGTTTGGTACCACCAGACTCCAACGGATTCTTCTTTCTCTGCTGGTCAGACACCCAGTAGGGGGTACATAACAAATTGGGGCCTCGTCTCCAGGATCTGATTACCAATTTGGGGGGGGGGGGGGGCCAGTAAATCGGGATAAAGGTCCCTTATCTGATCTGGTTGTGTAGATAACCAGATGGGAAACCAGCAGAGATGGAAATTGACAAATTTTTAAAAGACCTGACTTCGGGGGCATTAGAGGATGCCAAGAAGGCGGAATTGGTGACCGTTGCAAAACGATTAACTCTCTCAGCGGTGAAATTGTCGATGAGCAAGTTGGATAGACAGAGAGCAATAGCTGTGCATTATGTATCCGAGAGTGTGTTCACATCGGATGTATTGGACCTGTTCCCTGAGAAAAAACCAGTCGAGGGTGAGCTTCAGATACAGATAGAAAGATTAAGGTTGGATGTGGAGAAGGAGGAAAGGGAACATGAGCTCTAGATAAAAGAGATAGAAGCTGTAAGGCAGAGAGAAGAAGCTGATAGGCAGTTTGCACTGGAAATGGAGAGGTTAAAGGCATCACAGGGAAGGGACCTGGTAGCAAACCCAAATGAGGGGTTCAAGATTGGTCAGGAGATCCAGTTGGTACCTCCATTCGAGGAGATGGATGTCAATAAGTTCTTCCTTCATTTTGAGAAAGTGGCTGTGAATCAGAACTGGCCTAAGGGGAAATGGGCTGTTCTGTAACAGAGCGTACTTAGGGGGAAGGCTCCACAAGCGTATTCGGCATTGTCTATGGATGAGGCTAAGGATTATGAGGAAGTAAAAAGGGCTGTATTGAGGAGTTACGAGTTGGTGCCAGAGGCATACTGGCAGAAGTTCCGGAACTTGAGAAAGCCGTGGAACCACACGTATTTAGAGTTTGTCCGTGAGATGCAAATATATTGTGAGCGTTGGTGCGCCTCAAAAGGGGTCATTGGAGATTATGATAAACTATTACAGTTAATACCGATGGAGCAAATTAAAAGTTGTGTCCCTGAGAGTATGAAGACATACTTGGATGAGAAGGAGACAGTGACTCTGCGACTGCCAAATTAGCAGACAAGTATGCCTTAACCCACAAAACAAAGTTTTCTCTAAATAAGAGCTACCAGAAAGGCAGTAGGGACGGTAGAGAAAGCCCACCGACTAAGGCAGCTAGTGGAAAAGGTAAGGAGGAGGAAAATCAGGCTGGCAGGAAGGTTCCCAACTTTATGTGTTCTAATTGTGGGAAAGCTGGTCATATAGCATCTAAGTGCTTTGCTCCAAAGAAAGAGACAGAAAGAGGGAAAACAGCAGTCCTGACTGGTTGCATTGAGTTGATCAACAGATCGATGAGGAAGGCAAAGGTAGATAGAGCACAAGAGAGGCGTGAGAAGTTTATCTCGGAAGGGACAGTGTCTGTGAAGGAAGGAGAAACCCCAGTTCCAGTGCAGATCTGGAGAGATACTGGGGCTGATCAGTCATTGATTGTAAGGAAGATGTTAGACTTCGGTCCTGAGACTGAGACTGGGGAGGTTGTGCTAAGAGGTATCGGAAAAGGGACCGAGGCTGTACCGTTGCACAGGAAGTTTCTGAAATGTGACCTGGTATCTGGACCAGTCGAAATAGGGGTGCAGTCTAAACTACCGATGGACAGCGTGGACATCCTACTTAGTAACGATCTGGCAGGTGGTGACGTGTATTCAGCAGTGAAATTAACAAGTAAGCCTGTAAGTGCTGAGGACCCGCCCACAGATTCCAAGATTTATCCCGCATGCGCAATCACTCGCAGCATGTCTAGAAAGGCAGCTGAGTTTAAATGAGTCCAGTGTTGACTTAGCAGAGATGTTTTTACCGATCTTGTACCAGGAGAGGTTAGAGGATGGTAAAACGGAGGATAGTGGAGCTAAGGAAAGTAAGGGAGACGAAGCAGATTTAGTGTCAAGGAACGAAATTTTGAACTTGACTCACAAGGGACCTCTAGGTGGACACTTGGGAGTGAGGAAGGAGGTTATGGAGGCACAGAGTAAAGATGAGAAACAGATGAGGCAGCGGACACAGATGATCTGTCTGGTTTGACAGAGCTGTTTTCAGTTGAGGAATTTAAGAGTGTTCCCGATGATGTAAGGGTAAGTCCTAGATGAAAAGGATGCCGCTGGGTTAGCAGATGAAGTTGTCTTAACCCGCAAGGTTGAGTTTACTCTGAAGGGGAGTTGCCCAGAGAGTAACAGGGAGGATCAGGGGAACTTAGAATTTGAAAAAGGGACTGGTATTGAAAGCCTAGGAGAGGCAGATGTCCTGTTTGCTTGTGTTCAGGATGTGAAGGATGTGGAGTCAGCGGATACTGAACCTAGTGTTGAAGCTCAGGAAAAGTCTAAGGTGTCTGATTTAGTTGAAAAGGAATGCAATCCTTTTGGGTCAGATAGACTTGGTTCAGTGAAGAAAGGGTTAACCGTGGCACCGGGAGAAAGTGAATTCTCAGTCACTTGTGTTAAAAGTTATGAGGAGATGAAAGCTGGTGATGTGAATATTATTGAAGGGAAAGGGAAAAGTATTGTTCCTAAACTTTTGAATAAAGAAAATTTAAAGTCAAGTTTGGTGTCAGAACTGTTGGCAAAAGTGAAGGGACCATTAACTAAACAATGGCTTGTTAACAAGGTGCCTGTGAATCAATTAGTTTGTTTTGGAATTTAAGGATAAACAACTTGGTGATGTTGTTCAAGGATGTGAGCTGGAGTGGCAGAACTTAAAGTGTTGTTTTGACCAAGAGGGATCACCTGCAGATGTTAAACGAGAAACTAACAGAATTAAAGATCCTGAAGATGAAATTAATGACCTGCTTAAAATTAATGAGTGGTTTGGAAGTTCAGCAAATGGGCTTAGTTTGGAAAACATTGGTGATAAGATAGCTCCTGTGAAAGGAGTCTGTGAAGGCCTGTTCCAAGCTGGTGAGCAAGCTAACCACGTGAGAGTTAAGTGGAAAAGAGGCAAGGGTTGACCAAATGCCACTTTGAATAACAGGATCTGGTTTTGCGGGAATTTGATTTTTTTTTTAACAAAGCATGTGAATAATAAAGACAACACCATGGAAGATGGACTGAATGTTAAGTTTGAAAGTAAAATAGAGATTAGTATTTGCACAAATTTCTGTAATGTACTACATTATGATCACACATGTATTGGTTCACACTTTGTAATATACACCTAAGCTAAGAACACAATCCCTTGGTATTTTTGGCTAACGTGAAAAATAAAAATAGAAGGTTATTAAGTTGGAGTCTGTTGTTACAGGAATTCGATATTAAAATACAACATGTAAAGGGGAGTGAGAATGTAATTGCTGATTGTTTATCCAGATGTTAATCTGGAAGTGTATCTGTATTATTCTTGTAGTTAAGACCACTTCTGTATTTTGTTAAAACTCTGTAATTCAGTAATATGCTTTATTAGTTAATTTTCACTCCGGTGAAAATTTCCAGAAGGATGGGGGTGTTATGAATGATGGACAGACCTGATGGACAATGGGGTGCAGAGTTAACCATTCCCCCCCCGACAACTACGAACTATTGCTGTTGCTATGCTGCTATTGAGAGAGAAAGAGATAAAGCCCAGGCAAGAACATCTGCTACAGATAAGAGGGGGAGAGAGACTGTTGATTTACTGTATTTTGACTCTTCCTGGATTATTTACCTTCCACTACAAGGATTTTACTTTGCTCGTTAACATTCCTCAGGAGATAGCAGGAGTGGCCTGATTTGATGGACACAGCCATTCAGAGTTGATGGATAGCTGAGACCCCATGAGTGGGGATAAAAGACAGGTCTGGAGAGACACCCTTCAGACATACCAGTGGACACTGACTGAGTGTTGGGAACCCACAGAAAGGTGGGTGCTTCGGAGACCGAACCAGGAGATCGGTCAGTAAAGCTCACAGTGTTACAGCAGGAAAGGTGGGGGATTTGTGTGTGTGTCCACTCATGCCAGAGTGACGAGTCCACCACAGAAGAACGGTTTAGCTGAAAACCAGAGGGGTCATAACTGAATGGCCACAACGACACGATGGATTAAGAAAGCAACAAAAGGTTTGTCTGCTGCAGCTGTTGCTGTTACATCTCCCTCGCTCTCTTTCTCTAACGATTTCAATACAACAACCATAACCACCTCAGCATTTATGAACTGAACTCTATACTTTCCTATGACAATTCATTTACCCCTAGATATCAATAGAGCTCGTTTATTATTGATTATTAGTATTCCTACACTTTTAGGTTTATTACTGCTAACTTGTTTTATATGTATATTTGCATTTTTGATATTG
The DNA here is from genome assembly GCF_030144855.1 of Hypanus sabinus. Classification (NCBI taxonomy): domain Eukaryota; kingdom Metazoa; phylum Chordata; class Chondrichthyes; order Myliobatiformes; family Dasyatidae; genus Hypanus; species Hypanus sabinus. The sequence continues at coordinate 28,177,679 of NC_082708.1, read as the reverse complement.
TGTTGTGTAGTTTACTAATAAACACCTTTAGTTTGGTACCACCAGACTCCAACGGATTCTTCTTTCTCTGCTGGTCAGACACCCAGTTACGGGGTACATAACAAATTCAACCGACTGATGAAGGCCAAATACACAATACACCTTAACAGCCCTATCCACTTGCACGACAACTTTGAAGGGGCCTAAAGACATGGACCCCTAGATCACTCTGTTCCTCTGCACTGTTGAGTGTCCTGCCATTAACCCCGTATTTTGCCTTCCAATTTGACTTTCCAGAGTGAATAACTTCATACTATTCATGGACTGTTCAGAAATCTGATGGCACAGGGGAGAAGTTATTCCTAAACCTTTGAGTGTGGGTCTTTTGGCTCCTGTACCATCTCCCCCACGATGGTAATAATAAGAGGTGGTTCTGGATGGTGAGGATCCTTAATGATGGATGCCATCTTCTTGGGGCACTATCTCTTAAGTATACTTTATTTTTTAATATTGTTACCAAGGGACTAACCTTCTAAATCCAATGTATGCTTCCTTTATCTTGACCAGAATACGGTACCTCTCAATAACCAAGGTTCCCTAAACTTGCCGAGTTTACCCTTCCATCCTAACAGTTACATGTTACTCCTGGGCTCTTGATATCAAACTTTTGAAAGTCTTCCATTTGATATTGGTTTCTTTCCCTTCAAACAGTTTCACCCAATTAAGCTTCTGCTGGATCCTGTCTAATTATCCTTTATTAGTCCTGCTCCAGTTCAGTACCCAAACCTGTGCTCCTGTCCATAAGACACAGGAGCAGAATTAGACCATTCAGCCCATCGACTGTTCTGCCATTCTATCATGGCTGATCCTGGACCCCACTCAACCCCATACACCCACCTTCTCACCATATGCTTTATGCCCTTATTATCTTTTTCCATCACTATCTTAATAGAATTACAGCCACTGAAGTCTATGTGTTTGCTGACAGCCAACTCAGTTACCTGCCCTGCCTTGCTCCCCAAGGTCCAGTATTACACTGTGCTAGGCAGAGCCCCCTATATATTGACTCAGGAAACTTCCCATGATGGAAGAATATATTATTAACGGTACAGGTGTCCCCCACTTTACGAATATTTGCTTTTTTTTTTACAAAAGACCTACATTAGTAACCTGTTTTTGCATTACAAAGAGGGTTTTCACTTGTATGAAAAATTTTCCCATATAAATTAATGGCTCTTTGCTTTACATCATTTCAGCGTAAGAAAGGTTTCTTAGGAACACTCTACCTTCGTAAAGGGGGGGGGGGGGGATCTGGATAATGATGGCAGAATATAGCATTAATGGTAAGACTCTTGGCAGTGGGGAGAATCAGAGGGATCTTGGGGTCTGAGTCCATAGGACATTCAAAGCTGCTGTGCAGGTTGACTCTGTGGTTAAGAAAGCAAAGAAGGCCTTCATCAATCGTGGGATTGAGGTTTAGGAGGCAAAAGGTACTGCTGCAGCCATATTGGATCCTGGTCAGATCCCACTTGGAGTACTGTGCTCAGTTCTGGTCGCCTCACTATAGGAAGGATGTGGAAATCATAGAAAGGGTACAGAGGAGATTTACAAGGATGTTGCCAGGATTGGGGAGCTTGCCTTATGAGAATAGGTTGAGTGAACTTGGCCCTTTCTCCTAAGAGTGCTGGAGGATGAGCAGCAACCTGACAGAGGTGTATAAGATGATGAGAGGCATTGATCGTGTAGCTAGTCAGAGGCATTTTCCCCAGGGCTGAAATGGCTAGCAGGAGAGGGCACAGTTTTAAGGTGCTTAGAAACAGGTACAAGGGAGATGTCAGGGGTAAGTTTTTGTAAAACGCAGAGTAGTGAGTGCATGGAATGGGCTGCTGGCAATGGTGGTGGAGGCGGATATGATAGGGTCTTTTAAGAGACTCCTGGACAGGTATATGGAGCTCAGAAAAATAAAGGGCTATTGGTAACCCTAGGTAATTTCTAAGGTAAAGACATATTCAGCACAGCTTTGTGGGACAAAGGGCCTGTATTGTGCTGTAGGTTTTCTATGCTTCTATGTTTCTATTATACATTTCACAAATTGCACCCCACCCAAGCTCTTAAACTTACATGAATTGGTTTGCGAATTTACCAGTGTGGAGGTACGTAGCTATACGCAGGTGTTCCTTGAGTCCTGTACGTTGGCACAGAAACAGGATGTGGTCCTAGTTGAGTATGTTGTGGCGTGGTCAGCAGAGTCCCTTTTGAGGGAAGGAAGAAATGGAAAAGCTTCAGTTCAACAACATTTCAGGTGCTGAGAAGTAACTTTCTGCACAGAAACAAACTGAATCAGAACTGTGTGACAAATTGCTAGACAGCATTAACACAATTGACCTATACTTTTCACTTATTTGTTCTGATTTATACAGTAAGTAAACATTGATTTCATCTTGTATAATAGCTATAAAATGTACAACTGCTTCACAGCAAAATTTCAAATGGTTTTCAGGTGTTTACTGAAATAATCTATAAATGTTAAACTTCTTAAGTTCAACTGAGTGATTAAGAGGAAATTATAAAATAAAAAATAGAATCTAAAAATATCCCCATTCAAACTTGACACTTTAAAATTCTGTTTCATATTCTTCCTATTACAAAGGACTAAATGAAACAAAAAATGCAGGAAACAATTGAGTGCAACAACCACACCAAATATTTAAAAAATTCCTGCTATGTTAGGACATAAGTACATTACGTTACGTCAAGGACAAAAGAGACTGCGAATGCTGGAACTACGAACAAAAAACAAAGCAAGAACTCAGGTCAAGTTGAGACCTTTTATTAGGAAAGTCAGTTTGGTTCTTTTGGCTGTAATTTTGTCAGAACAAGAAATCCTATGCTGGAATCAAGAAAATGCTGAACATACTTGGGTCTAGCCAGCAACATCTGTGAAGACATAGGAACTAAACATTTCAGGTTAAAGACCTTTTATTTGGAACTATTTTCATGAATGTTCACTGAATTTGTTGTTCATCTCTCCAGTTGCGTTGCCTAATTTGTTGAGAATTCTAAATGTTCCGGATCCCAGCATCCACAAAATTTTACTCAAGCCCTAGAGGATTAACCACATAATAACTACAAAATCACACTCCAAGTGGTTACAAAGGACGATCCAAGGAAAAGTCTTAATGAACAGTGACTACACTATACATATTCTTGAACTTGAAGGATATTATGGAAGTATCCTTAATGACTGTGGTAACTTAATCAGGGACCAGCCTTGACATTAAAGACTGGGGTGCAGCTTATTGATAAGGTAAAGGATCATTTCTGCTCAGATATATCTATAGTTTAGGATCTACAGACTTGTATATGTAACAGTTACCTTAAGAGTCACAATAGCAGTATAACCATTCAAAGTAACTTAAAACTAAAGATCACCATTATTTGTCACATGTACACCAAAACAATGAAATGTGTTGATTTTGCGTCATCAACCAACACAGTTTGAGGATTATGCTGGGGGCAGCCTGCAAATGTCACTACGTTTTTGGTGCCAGCATAGCATGCCCACAGTTTACTCATCCTAACCTGTACGTCTTTGGAATGTGGGATGAAACCCAGGTGATCACAGGGAAAACATATAAATTTCTTACAGATAGCAGCGGGAATCAAACCCCAATTGGTGATTGCTGGCTCTGTAAAGCAATTGCAATAACCACCATGCTACCGTGCCACCCTTCAATTTTGCTGGTTTAAATATCCAGCTTTGTGTAATAATTCCCCAAGAAGATTAAATATACAGGCATTGGATGCCTATATGAATTTACTAAGCCGTGTTTGAATTTAATAAGACGATTTACCTTCTCCATTTCTGAATGCAGGTGCTTTCTGACTTCAGCATTAAAATACTGATGTCCACTGTGAGAGATTAAAGAGTGCTTCTCTAGATTATTAACACAACTGTTGTACATTGTTTGCCAACAGTACTACTAAAAATACATCTACAGACTGCCTACCTGCTGTCATCGCCATGGTAGTCCCAGCAACCATACCCATAGCCATCCCATTGGTCCGTGGCGCAGGGACAGAAGTCGGGTAAATTGCAGGTTGAATGCTGTTGGGTTGCACTACCGTGGTATGGTGAATTACATGGGGTTGTGCTGCATACACAGGTTGTGTATAATAAGCCCCCTGCTTAAAAACAAAATCAGAAATCAGCTAAAATCTAACACAATATTTTATTGTGTGTATGCTACATGTTATAACATCATAGTAAAGCTGACTTAAAACAAAAATTTCAGTTCACCAAAATTTAAAAGGTTTATCACCATAAAGACTGGTTCCAGAAGGTAGTCCATCCTATTAACACATTGATGCATATACAAAAATGTCAGTTTTCTGGTGATGGCACATCTCAATGCTTTAAAAATTTACACATTTATGATAAAACAATACATACAAAGATCAGTTAATTTTGCTGTTGTACCATCGCTGTCAAGTACTTCAGACTTTGTGGTATACAAGCTGTTAGATAAAATCAACTAGGGAGTGTCACACTGAGTGTAGCTTAGATTTTTGCTGTCTTATTCTTACATCCAAATTCTGAACAGAGCAGAGAACAGCACACCAAATTCCCGAGACCATGATCTGCAGGGTTTCCCACTTGCATGAAATCAAGTTGGAGAAGTGAAGGCAGAACTTACTCAAAGCTACAAGCTAACACTTGGGACAACAGGTAAAGGCATTGGCTCCAATTCCTGCTGCGGTGAAGCAGCAGAACCTCAGAGGAAAAACTGATGGTGGGAAAGGGAGGACCAAGAGAGGGGAAGGGAAAGTTCAAGGATAGGTGGAAAGGGAAGTGAGGACTCAACAGCTAAGAAATTTTGGTGAGGCAAACAATATGAGAACGAAAGGGCTGGTGAAAGGACAGAAAACCGGAGGTGGGGTGGAAATGAGGCCAAAAATAAAGGAAGGTAGGCAGACAAGCAGGAAAGAGATGCAGGGGGACAGAGTAGGAAAGAGTGAAGCACTGTTGTCCTAATAAATGGATGGACATAGAAGACTTTGCAGTTTGAAACAAGCCATCTTGGTGGTACTGTGGACCATCCTGAGATGCAGAAAATTGCATCGTAGTTTGCAACCTCTTGATCAAACATACTCCTCAATCTACTGTTACAAAGAAGTACTTGGCACAAGCAATATTAGATGCATCTTAAAATTGTAGTTCCCATGTGGTGAAGCTGCAATATAAGGCATGTTTGCTAAACAGCAGAACTAGTTTACAATATAGAGCTAAGCAATTCTACAAGCAAAGCTAACTCACTGTACTACATCCAGTAGCAAATGGTAGAATATTAAACAGAAATGGGAAGTGAACACTCCAGGAACAGCTCCAGTGTCAGTAAAGGTAGGGACCACCTCAATAACTGAAGACATCTACAAACAGGTTTGATCAATCAGAAGTACTGAGCAGGTGATCTCCCTTGGCCTCCTCCTGCTCCAGCAGAGCCACAAGGGAATCTACTTGACAATGTTAGAAAATTAACTGCACACGTCTCAGTCACAAAGTGTAATACAAATCTAATCCAGTCAATCACTGCTAGGGAAGTTTCATCAAGCCTCTTCTTTAATAATCTGTTTGCCAATTCCCAATTTGAGTCTTGTCAGCTCCATTAAGCTCAAGATCTGGTCACCGCTTCAGTTCAAACATGAGAGAATGGGGGGAGAATTGTAGAGGGACAGAGGCATACAAAATGATGAATGCAAGCAGCCTTTTTTCCCTCCCGAGGCTGGGTGGAACTTGAACTAGAGGTCACAGGTTAAGAGTGAAAGGTGAAATATTTCAGGGGAATCAGAGGGTGGTGTGAGTTTGTAACGAGCTGCCAGTGGAGGTGGGTTTGAGTGCGACATTTAAGAGAAAGTTGGGTAAGTATGTGGATTGCAAGGGTATAGTCCAGGTGTCAGATGGGACTAGGCAGAGTAACAGCTCAGCATGGACTAGATGGGCAGAGGGTCCTTTTTCTGTACTGTGGTGCTCGCAGTACTGTGGATTCGTAGTAAAATTAAAGTTAATGGACATAAAGGGGGAACTATTCCAATGATATGAGTCATTCCTCAAACAATGTCATTTGAAAACAAACATCTCAACCCCAGAACTACTACAGGAGTTCCTTGGGGTACTGTCCTTGGCCCATTTTCAGCTGCTTAAAAATATAGAAACATATGAAACCTACAGCACAATACAGACCCTTCGGCCCACAAAGCTGTGCCAAACATGTCCCTAACTTAGAAATTACCTATGGTTACTCATAGCACTCTATTTTTTTTAAGCTCCAGGAGTCTCTTAAAAGACCCTATCGTATCTGCCTCCACCACCGTTGCGAGTAGCCCATTCCACACACTCACCACTCTTTGCGTAAGAAACCTTACTGCTGACATCTCTTAACTTACTTCCAAGCACCTTAAAACTGTGCCCTCTCGTGCTAGCCATTTCAGCCCTGGGAAAAAGCCTCTGACTATCAATGCTCTCATCATCTTATACACCTCTATCAGGTCACCTCTCATCTGCCATCACCCCAACGAGAAAAGGCCGAGTTCACTCAACATATACTTATAAGGCATGCTCCTCAATCCAGGCAACATCATTGTAAGTCTCCTCTGCACCCTTACTATAGTTTCCATATCCTTCCTATATTGAGGCAACCAGAACTGAGCACAGTACTCCAAGTGGGGTCTGACCAGGGTCCTATATTACCTCTTGGCTCCTGAACTCAATCCCACAATTGATGGAAGGCCAATGCACTGTATGTATCTGTCACTTCTCAGTCCAGTTTTGTATCCTTATCAATGTCCCGGTATAAACTCTGACAGCCCTCCACACTATCCACAACACCCCCAACCTTTGTGTCATCAGCAAATTTACTAACCCATCCCTCCATTTCTTCATCCAGGTCATTTATAAAAATCACAAAGAGTAAGGGTCCCAGAACAGATCCTTGAGGCACACTACTGGTCACTGACCTCCATGCAGAATATGACCCGTCTACAACCACTCTTTACCTTCTGTGGGCAAGCCAATTCTGGATCCACAAAGCAATGTCCCCTTGGATCCCATGCCTCCTTACTTTCTCAATAAGCCTTGCATGGGGTACCTTATCAAATGCCCAGCTGAAATCTATATACAATACATCTATCGCTCTTCCTTCATCAATGTGTTTAGTTACATCCTCAGAAAATTCAATCAGGCTCATAAGGCATGACCTGCCCTTTACAAAGCCATGCTGACTACTCCTAATCATATTATACCTCTCCAAATGTTCTAAATCCTGCCCCTCAGGACCTTCTCCATCAACTTATCAACCACTGAGGTAAGACTCACTGGCCTATAATTTCATGGGCTATCTCTATTCCCCTTCTTGAATAAGGAAACAACATCCGCAACCCTCCAATCCTCTGAAACCTTCCCTGCCTCCACTGATGATGCAAAGATCACTGCCAGTGACTCAGCAATCTCCTCCCTCACCTCCCACAGTAGCCTGGTGTACATTGCTCTGGTCCCGGTGACTAATCCAACTTGATGCTTTCCAAAATCCCCAGCACATCCTCTTCCTTAATATCTACATGCTCAAGCTTTTCAGTCCGCTGTAAGTCATCCCTACAATTGCCAAGATCCTTTTCCGTAGTGAATACTGAATCAAAGTATTCATTAAGTACCTCTGACATCTCCTCTGGTTCCATCACACTTTTCCATTGTCAGACTTGATTGGTCCTATTCTCTCACATCTTATCCTCTTGCTCTTCACAAACATGTAGAATGCTTTGGAGTTTACCTTAATCCTGTCCACCTAGACCTTCTCATGGCCCCTTCTGGCTCTCCTAATTTCATTCTTAAGCCCCTTCCTGCTAGCCTTATAATCTTATAGATCTCTATCATTACCTAGTTTTCTTTTCTTCTTGATTAGACTTACAACAGCTTTTGTACACCACGGTTCCTGTACCCTACCATCCTTTCCCTGTCTCGTACCTTTGCAGAACTCCACAGAAATATCCCCTGAACATTTGCCACATTTTTGCTGTATGCTTCCCTGAGAACATCTGTTTCCAATTTATGCTTCCAAGTTCCTGCCTGATAGCCTCATATTTCCCCTTATTCCAATTAAATACTTTCCTAACTTGTCTATTCCTATCCCCCTCCAAAGCTATGGTAAAGGAGATAGTGATCACAACTCTATCTCTAAAATGCTCTCCCACTGAGAGATCTGACACCTGACCAGGTTAATTTCCCAATACCAGATCAAGTACAGCCTCTCCTCTTGTAGGCTTATCTACATATTGTGTCAAGAAACCTTCTTGAACACACCTAGCAAACTCCACCCCATCTAAACTCCTCACTCTAAGCACATGCCAATCTATATTTGGGAAATTAAAATCTCCCACCACAACAACCCTGTTATTATTACTTCTTTCCAGAATCTGTCTCCCTATCCGCTCCTTGATGTCCCTGTTACTATTGGCTGGTCTATAAAAAACACCCAGTAGAGTTATTGACCCCTTCTTGTTCCTAACTTCCAACCACAGTGACTCCGTAGACAACCTCTCCATGACTTCCTCCTTTTCTACAGCTGTGACACTATCTCTGATCAGCAGTGCCACACCCCCACCTCTTTTGCCTCCCTCCCTGTCCTTTCTGAAACATCTAAAGCCTGGCACTCAAAATAACCATTCCTGCCCCTGAGCTATCCAAGTCTCTGTAATGGCCACAACATCATAGCTCCAAGTACTGATCGACGCTCTAAGCTAATGACCTTCCTTCCATGAGGTCAAAAAGCGAGCACCTTCATTGACAGTTCTGCAGGTCCAATTCCATTCACAACTCTTCAGCTAATAAAGCAGTGCATCCTGCAAGGCCTTAACAACATATAGAAATAGGCCAATAGGATGTGCTGGTTTTGGAGAGGGTCCAGAGACTTACAAGAATGAACCTAGGAATGAAAGGATTAACATATGAGGATCATTTGATGACACTACACCTGTACTCACTGGAGTGAAGAAATGAGCCGGGGGGGGGGAGGAAGGGAGAAATGGGGGTGAACCTCATTGAAATCTACTGAATATTGAAAGGCTTATATGGAGAGGATATGAAGAGGATGCTTCCAATATTGGGAAAGTCTAGGACCAAAGAGCACAGCCTCAAAATAGAAGGACTTCCGTTTGGAACAGAGAGGGAGTATTTCTTTAACCAGAGAGTGGTGAGTCGGTGGAATGCACTGCCACAGATGGATGTGAAGGCCAAGTCATTGGGTATATACTTAAAGAGGAGATTGATAAGTTTTTGATTAGTAAGGGCATCAAAGGTTACAGTGAGAAGGCAAGAAAAATGGGGAAAATAAAAATAAATCAGCCAAGAGCGAATGGTGGAGAAGATTCGATGGGCCAAATGGCCTAATTCTGCTCCTATGTCTTATGATCTTATAAGCAGCAAGTAAAGTCGCTCTTCATTTTCCATCTATGCTCTGATATTCAATGGTAACCTTAACATCCTGGAGGTTATGATTCACTAGAACTTCAATTGGACTAGGTAATGTGGCTACATAAGGAAATCAGAGATCACGTATCCAGCAACAAGCTTCTGAACACCCCAAAGTTTCACACCATCAAAAAGACACAAGTTTGAAGCTAGAAGTATAATAGATGCTCTCCACTTTACTGGATAAACTTAGACCCAAAATGCAGGCTCAAAAACAACAATGTTTGACAACAGATGTTCAAACAACAGATTGTTTAACTGCCACCCTAATCAACCCCCTCCATCATTCCTTCCATCACCTTCTAAAAATTGCAGGAATGCATTCTACCAAAGCCATTGTAGTTACTGACTGAAATAAGTTAGCTAAAATGGAACTTAAACTCATAAGCTCTATCAAAGAGGGCACAGACAGTGTCTGCAGGGACTTCTCCCTCCAACCCTCTGCAGTCATACAGCATCTATGGAATATCATTCCTTCACTGCTGTTGGCTGCAACACCTGGAATGCCGTACCCAAGAGTGTTATATTCTTAACTATAAGGACTACAGTAATTTTAGATGGCACACATTTTCAAGACTAATTCAGGATGGGTGATAAGTGTTGTCTGTCTACAACCCAGTCCCTGAAAAAGGAATAAAACAAAACAAAAAATATCTGGCTAACACACACAAAATGCTGGAGAATCTCAGCAAACTTGGGTCTTACCGAAGGGTTTCGGCCCAAAATGTCAACTGCACTTTTTTCCATAGATGCTGCCTGGCCTGCTGAGATCCTCCAGCATTTTGTGTATGTTGCTTGGATTTCCAGCAACTGCAGATTTTCTCTTGCTTGTGAAAAAATGTCTGGCTTAATTTGCACCATACTATTTTAGATCTCAGCCTGCAATCAGTGAAATGCCAAGTGTAGTTTGTTTTTTTTTGTTTGCACTTAATTATACTCAAATCAGCCAAAATCCCTCATGTTGTACTTCAGCATAGCAGAAAGGATCTATTGTGTGTTCAAAAAATTGGCAGAAGATCCCACACGCCAAATTCTCCAGATCAGCCATTTGATGTGGGGACCCATTGTATAATCGTGTCAAAGAGAGATAGGGAGATGAGGAAACTGCCTCATTTCATATTTCATTTGTTTCTCCATACAATTGGCAAAGGCAGAATATGGCAAGTCATTCAGCTAATCCTGTGATGTTTATTTCTCTCCATGCACATTAGATCCTATATACTTGCCTGCTACACTTACAGAAAATAAGTGAAATTTAAATTTGACAAATGCACCATGAATTCTGTCAACAATTTTCCATTAACACATCTGGCAGAAAGGTTTTTTTTACCTGATATTCCAAGCAATTCAGTGTCATTTGAACCCAATCACTAGTACCTTTCCCATCCTAAAGGTTCATTTAAGCCAGAATACTTTGAACTGTTTTGTAATGCAACACACTGCACAAGGGTTAATTTAATGACCAGATAAACTTATAGCTATGTCAATTGACAACACAGGTCTACCAGGACACCTAGTAAAGCCACGAGTGAGAATAAATAATCACAGGGAATATCTCGTTGCATTGATGACTACAGATGAAGAGCAAACAAAAATGATTAAACCAAGTGGAGAGAATAGATCAGAGCTTTCATGATTATAACTATCAGCAATCCTGTCCACCGCACAATTATACACCTATTATCCGGAATTAATTGGTGTGATGTGTGTACTATTTTCATGAATCACGCCACAATTCAATGCAAATTTAATCAGTTCATTAGTCACACTTCGATTTCACATTACATTTACCTGGGCATACAGATTTTGCTGTGGATAGGCACTTCTAATGGGATACATGGCAGTCTGGTAAGGGTTTGGAGATGGAGAATATGGTGGTGGTGCACCATTACTCTGAGTAGGTGCTACCTTGTAGGGGGTTCCTCCAGTGTATCCTAAAAAAATAAAATCAATTAAAAGCACAAGAAAAGCAGTACAAACTGATTTACTTCTCCAAATAATTTCTAAATTGGAATTCATATTTAAGATCAAAGTTTTAATTCAACTCTCATTTCCTCATTTTTAATTGACACTTATCCTTCTGTCAAAATCATCAGAAGTAAACAACCCCTCAATTTCTAGTTGAACTTAGAAACAAATCTAGTGCTCTAGAATTAAATGCTAACTCCAAAATGGAAAACAAAAACAAAGAAAAAGTAACTTTTACATTAACTCAAGAGCATGCAGTAAACTTTCTACTCTTTCTAAGCTGCTGTGGCACACAACTTTAGATAAACGATTTAGTTGGTTAAGATAATAACCAAGGATTTGCTGGAACAGGGAATCTTACATATGCACACAAATTTTTAGGAATTTTTAAAAAAATTCAACATCCTCAACCCCGCCCCCCTTCAATTTGTAAAGGACACACAGGATTATGGAAAATAATTTGAATTGGAGCCAAATTAGAAGAGAAACAAAAAATGTGGTGGGTGAAAACAAAGAAAAATTATAACTAGAACACTGGGAATTTACTCTATGTAGAAGCAAAATTCTACAGCTCACGAATTTCAAGGAACCAGGGAAAATAAATGGAATTGCCAGAGCAGTCTCCCCAATAAAGGGACCTTCATGTCAAGTACAAGCCACTATTTACTATTGAAAGTTCAATTTGTAATAATAGCACAGATGTGGCAATTTCTGAAAACAAGGGGTGGCAACAATGAGCACCTTTTTTTCAGGAGGCTGACAATGTACCAGACAAATCAACTAGCCATTTGATGTTATAAGCAATTCTTCACAGTTTACAAACCAATAATGGTGCAGGGAAACCCAATATATTCCAAGCAAATTCTGGGTCAGAACAACAACTGTGCTTTAAAACTTTAGCAGATTATACAAAATACATGTTCTATAAAATAACTACATAAATTTTAATCTATATTTTACTAAAGCTCGTAACAAAGTGATTAGAGCTGAGAACTAGCTATTTCATCCAGTGGAAAATTTAGTACAAAAATATTTTAAATAGGTTTGGACCACTAACTAATCCTGTCTTAAAATTGTTTTTATTCTATGCACAATTGAATAATTTATGGCTGGAATAATATTAACATAGGTCATTTTTACATAACAGGCTGACTCTCATTGTTTTGCTATATTACATCCTGGATCTTGCAAGTTTTCTTATACGAGATAGGATTTTATGCAGCCAATCTGTATAGTTATGACAAAGGACTGCAATATTCCTTAATGACAAAAATCTCAAACTACTTACTGTGTGGCAAAATAAAAGTGTTCAAAAACAGCTTACACAAAAATTATACAGAACATCTACATTTTAGAAGTAGTAAGATACATACTCATCCTGAGTTATGTATCTGTCAGATGTGGAATTGAGCAGAGATTTCCCCTCTCTTCAGGGAAAGGAAAAAGGTTAATCAGTGCTTGGTTACAAAGCAGTATTAGTATGCACTAAAATTAAGCCAACCAACCACCATTGTATGAAATGTGGCATGGGGAAACAGACAGAAAAATGATACTGGAAACAAAACCAGGTGCAAAAGGATCTTCGATGAGCATGCCTCAAAATGATTTATCATTCATGAATTAAGCAATAGGATTCCTAACTCTTTTTACCCCATTTCCAAGCACAAAAAATGTGATAGAAACAGGAGAATGCCACCCTTTGGTGGAGAATTTGTGTTAGGTGCCTTCATGCAGATGTGCTGATGAATCTTCTGTCTTTAACTTAGCCCCAATGAAAATGATCTGCATTGTAAATATGAATCTGGCTAATTGCCATGAAATTTCAAATAATCATTGATCTTGTTGGCTCTGGATGAACATTTTGACATTTAAACATAGGTTCAGTATTGAAGTTGACAAGTCATTTTAAAAATGAGGTTGGCATTGTAAACCAAGAAGACTGTTCATAAACAGCCCAACTAAACGGCCATCCAGGTACTTGCAAACCAGCTTAAGTTACCGAAGCAGTTTGTGCTCTAGCCCCAGTAACTAGCTTTAGAAGCTGCTAATTTAACAGCTAAAAATTTTTTTGGAAAGAAGTGTTTTACTGAATAAAACATCCTAGTCTCTACCCAGACTACAATTTTAAGTTAATAATTATTATGCAACATCATATCTCTAGAACCAGAAGATGAGAAAAGGATATTCCATTTTCATTTTGTTAAGTTACCAAGCCAAGGCTCCAACTTAACTTTCTATAAATGCATTAGAATCTACATGTTATCCATAAATACTGCAAGGTGCAATTTATAAAACTTTAATTTTATATCATTTCACATTATCTGAAATTTATTTGGTTCAACATGGGCTATTTTAACCAAGGGTGAAGATCGTGTACTGCACCCAGTGCACAATTCATATTCTGGGTTACAGGTCATTACCCTTTCCTGGCCAAATGTAATTCTGCTTCCAGTCTAAGTACTTCCAGCATTTACTTTTATCATTGAATCTAGTCTATCTTCTAATTTACACTTAAAATATTCACACACACTTTCATATCCATACACACATTCACATCTCAACTAACTAGGTAATGTAAATCACCTTGCCTCTTAAAAAAGGACTTACCTGCTTCATGGAGAGAAATTGGACGTGGCCAGCCTTTTGGAAAAAGTCATGCGTACAGTACAACCTGTCCACAAATATAATCTACAATCATTTTAAAATATTTGGCCCTGCCCAATTTTCATTAAATTAGGGAAAATGGAGTTTAGGTCAGACATAATATAAATTACTTTGTCCAGAAAGGATTCTGAAAGAAATTAGAAAAAAAAGACCTTCATTCTGGAAGACAACATCTTCAATGTTTTTCCACAGATAATTTAGAGTCTGCTCTTCCAATGAAAGCTCAGATGTCTCCTGACACTTGAGTATTCAACCATTTTCAGTGGAGTAGTAAACTATTTAAACATGAGGAAGTCCATTTGAGGTGGTTTGGAATGGGATGTGGAAGAGGAAAAGGAAAATGAGAAATACAGGGAAGAAGCAGCCTCATTTCATGAAGATTTGTAACTGATTTTTTTTTTGCATTATAGTTATTACATCAAATTTTCTTTAACAAATAGATAAATTTGTAAAAATGCATTGGAAATCAATTAAAACTGCATTGGAAATTAATTGAAATTGCATTTTACAGCTTCTTCCCCTTATCGTGGAACAAGGTACAAATTGCTGTGGCTTTTCTTTTAAATTCACCATGTTAGTACTACACAATTCTTATATTAGTGCTTCGTTCTTATGCATAGGTACCTAATGATCATGGGCAAATAGACAATTAGGCTACAAATTTGGCTGTGCACTTCACCAGTATATTGGAGTAGAACAGTAAACAAACGCTGTTCCAGATCAAGAACTAAAAATCTTTCATTGTGAAGAAATGGAGCCATGATTACAAAAAACAATGGAGTAAATCAGTGAATATGCTGATCAAAACAAGTAAATGCCAACAAATTTGTGCAATAAGTCTTTTTTAAGCTTAACATTTGTACTTTAATGCTCTGCATCCTGTCAAAGCGCAGTGTTTGTTCTGGCTCTTACATTCCCATGTAAAGAATAATTCTCTACAATGTGGTAATACTAATAAAGTGCAACACAATTTATATGCTGTACGATTTTAAAGCAGAATACAAAAAAAATCACATTGATTTGCAAAGTACAACTTGTGTAATGGAGTTTGAGTTTGTTTTGCTTCAAGTATACTTTAGAAAGCAAGGGTTGTAGTTGTAGTTAGGCATATAATGCCACAGAAAGTAGTTTGAGATTCTTAGTCGTTTATATCCTTAGATTGTTTTGCAAATACCATTTCTCTGTTGGATATTTACTCCAACTGATGTGCAGAAGAGACATGGCCAAAATATTCACACTTTTTGAGAGCTAATGGGGAAGGAAAATATTTATCCTCCATAGTTTTCAGCAACATCTTTTAAGTAGTACTGTTGTCTCAAGGAGGTCCTGATATAAATTTAAGCATTTTAATCTTTTGAATTACAATTTTTTTTCTTTAGCATCCATTAGTCTTCTAATAGTAGTTTAAATGATTTGATATTTTTGAAAAATAGGCTATCAACATGTAAAAATTTGATGATTATTAGTGGAAAATAATTACTACATTACCATCTTAATGTTATGACTTTCCTAAGGAAGTAATCTGTTTACTAAACAAACTGTTACCTTCAACTTTCTTAACCCAAATCCATAAAAATATTTTGCTTTTCCAGATGTGTCTTGAAATCTGTCTTTACCCCACTACTTCCCCAGGACTCTTCTGCACATGCCCTCCAAAAATAAACCAGCTCAATGAAAATCTACCATATAACAAGAATATTTTATTTACTGAATGACGCAGAAGAAGCTTGGAAAGTTCTGCTCTCAGTGCCAGCATCGACTGGGAGGTCATAAGTACCCTCAGTGGCACCAGAAGTTGACGTCTGTGGCCAGCTCTGTCTCATCATGAATAAAGCTTGCAAGAGACAGAAAAAAAAAATGGGTGTTACCAATAAAAAGCTTTCAGTAATAACAATGCAATGATTCATGGACTGATGGCATCAGTCTTAATGTACAGCATTTACAGAATCAAGATCAGATAACAGATCTGAAACAACAATGAAAACAAATGCACTTTGAAGCATTACACAGACTTCACAAACATAAACTTAACTGATTTGATGAGACTACTAAAAGCATTTATGAGTTTTAGAAAGACATTCATAATTTTTCCCATGACTGTGCGAAACTCCTCCCATCATTAAGTTGTCTAGGTTTAATAATAAAACTTCCTACGTAAACCTGGAATGCTAGCCTAGCAGTTAGCACAACTCCAAACAGTGCCAGAAATCAGCAATTGGTGTTCATTTTCTATCACTGTCTGAAAAGAGTTTGTATGTTCTCCCTGTGACTGTGTGGGTTTCTTCCAAATGCTCTGGTTTCCTCCCACATTTCAAAGACGTACAGATTAGAGTACAAAAGTCATGAGCTTGCTATGTTGGCACCAGAAGTACAGACATTTGTGGGCAGCTCCATACAATCCTTGCTGATTTAATTTGGCACTAACAATGCATTCTGCTTTTTTTGACAAACACGTGACAAATAAAGCTAATCTCTAATCTCTCTATCTCCAACTCCTAGTTCTTGCCTTGTTGCATGATGCATCTGTAACGTTCTCCTTCGCGTGTAACGAAACGCTGAATTAAACGTCGAGATAAACCACAGTTAATAAGAACCAGATCGCAGTAAGATTAACCATTTACTGTTCACTCTTCACATTAACATATGGTGAAAACTGTTGATAAAACAATACAAGATTGATACAGTATTTGTTCCTTCCTTGATATCACATTTCAATTGTAAATACCTGTAAAGGTGACTATAACAACATTACACTAAGGTGCAGTATACAGGGAGAGTTTACCTGCTCCATTGACTACTTTAAATAACTTCCATGCAAACTATCCACGACTCTTTAACTAACGAAAGCATAAACATTATCGACCGTCGTTACTTCTAACAGGATCGGCATTAACATCTTAGTTCAATATATCGATTATCTATTAACTTACAGTGTTGCTCTCACTGTGATTTCTCATGCCTGCAAAACAACTTCTGCTCAGGTGAGCGTCGTGGTAAGCCCCCACCCTCGCGCTAATTTCAAACCGGTATTTTCCCACAAGATGCGGCGAAACCGGATGTGACGTCATCGCATGCCGATATATTTTACATGCAATGAATATACTTTAAACACTTCTAATTCTAACTAGAAAATACTATCGAATGAATTACTAAGCAAAAATATTATAAACTAAATAACTGTCGTAAAGACAGCACAGCATCTATGGTTCCCACTTATTCTAGTCAAGGTCATGATCCAGCAACCTCTAGGTTATAAGCCCAGCATCCTTCCGCTGCACCATTCTGCTGTTGCGTAGAATCAGGCCAAAAGCAGAGGGTAGGAATAACTGAGTATTTTTCAGATTGGCCAGCCATAACTAGTGAAGTACCATACGATTCCTTCTCCAAGGATCACCTCGTCATGGTGGAGAGACGTGAAAGTTCCTGAGATCCCAAAAGTGACGCTATCTGGAGTTTAGTTCCTGGTAGGACCAAGGTGTTAAGGTGTTAAGGACCAGGCGAAAAGTGATCCAACCAAGATCTCAACAGTGAAGCTGGCAGAGGATGACATATCACAATGTCAGTGAAAGTGGAGGAAGACTACAGCAGTGAAAAGTCATCCAGTCATCTTGCACTCTATGTCACTGGACCCGGACTCTAATCTGCCAAGGTCTGTGTGAAGGCTATGGGTGTTTGATTCAGTCACGAGATCCTTTAACTGAGGGCAGAACACTCTGGCAGCTACACCCACTACTGAACAGCCCTATTTGGGATCCACCCCACTTGGGGAAGGGGTTGGAAAAGATGACCTAAAAATAGCCTGCTTCAAGCTCCTGACTGGATTAACCCACCCAGATGGATCACCATATGTTGTCAGAAACAAAGAAATATGACCTTTGGAGCCTAGAATGTGCACACTCTGATATATAGTACAACCAGTGATCGACCAAGAAAACTGCAATAATCGCCAGAGAACTGAGGAGATGCCAGGTTGACCTGGCTGCTCTTTCTGAAACCTGTCTGGCAGAGGAAGGGCAACTAAGGGAGAAGGGTGGTCAACCGATGAGCCCAGTATCCTTGGTGTTGGGTTTGCAACAACAAAAAAAAAGACTGTTAGTTAACTCTGAGCTTCCTGGGGGGGGGGGAATCAGTGAATGTTTCATGACAATCCATTTGGTGCTTGCCAACAATCAGATGGCACCAACTCTGGGCTCACACAATTATGAAAAAGAGGCCTTCTAGCTTGCCTAAACACGACACAGTCAAGCAGCCCCAAACAGTACAAAATAATTCTCTTAGGAGACGTCAACTCAAATGGACTACTACTTCTCACACATGCGCTGAGTACAGTCTTAAATTCATAACCACTCTCTTCTGCCAGAAAAACAAAATTTAAGGCATCTTAACAGCACCTTCAATCTAAACAGTGGCATCACATTGACTATGTTATTGTCCAAGCTAGGGACCACCCGATGTAAAGGCCATGTTTGGCGCAGATGACCGATGGACAGATTATCACCTGATTTTCTCCACCATATCCAGACTATAAGAAGAGAATTTATAAGATGCAGTTCAGTGCAAGACTAAAACTCGAGAACCTGCTTGACACTGCCACCCAACAGCATCTTCAAGCCTCATTTGAGGAAAACTACCAACAGGAATACCTAGAGGATATGAAAGAACACTGAGGTCTGATTAAATCCACCATCCTCAATACCTGCAAAAGCATCCTTGGGTACACGTCCAGAAAATATAAGGATTGGTTTGATGTTAACAAACATGGAGATAGAACAGTTCATCTCCAAGAAAAGCAAAGCCTTTTGTGCCTGGCAGAATGACTTTGGCAGCAAGGCCAAGAAAGGAGGTAAATGTTCAGCACAGGGTGAGAGAGCTAAAGAATTCTTGGTGAACTGTGAAAGCTCTGGAAATTCAGAGACTGGCAGACTCCAGGCTTCTTCAGTGCCAACAAAGCAGTCTATGGTTCCAAGCTACTTTGGATTAAACCATCTGTGCTCAAAGGATGGAAAGAACTTGTTAAAGGATCAAAATGATATCAATGATCAACAGAGAGCATATTTAAGAATTTCTTAACCACAACTGCACTGCTGAGCTAAAGGTCACTAACCAAACCCTTCAGAGACCTGTGAGAGAAGGCACTGGGGAACCTCCCACTATGAAAGAGGCCAATGATGCCATCAGAAGGCTAAAAAGCAACAGAGCTACTGGTCTTAATGGGATCCCCGCAGAGATCCTTAAGGAAATTGGACCAGTATTCCTGTGCAAATACATGCCTTGCAGCCGAGGGTCTGGAAAAAGAAACAACTGCCCTCAGAGCTCAGTGATGTTCTAACAGTGACCATATTGTAGCCACGACAGAGCCATCTCCCTCCTGTCAACAACAGGCAAAGTGCTTTCATGTATCCTTTGTCAACCAACTCCTTCTGCTATCTGAAGTACTCTGTAAATCACAATGTGGTTTCAGCCCATCTAGAGGTACCCCAGATATGATCTTCACAGCATGCCAATTACAGGAAAAATGCTGTGAACAAAGGCAACTCCTGTACTTGACTTTCATAGATTTGAGAGAGGCATTTGATACAATAGATTACCAAGCTCTCTGGCATATACTATTGAGACATGGCTGTCCAAACAAAGTACTTACAAATACTGAAGCTGCTGTATGATGGCATGTTAGCCACAGTACTGAGTAACAGAAGCGCAGAATCAGAAGCCTTTACTGTCAAGACAGGAGTCAAACATGGCTGTATCATTGCGTCCAACCTATCTGCCATCTTTATTACTGCACCTTATTGGCCACAGGGAATCCCAATCGTGTATTGAATGGACAACAAGCTTTTCAACTTCAACTGCTTCAAAACCAACAAGATCAGCACCACCACTATAATAGAGCTTCAGTATGCAGATAACAACTCCATCACAGCACACTCTGAAGAAACCTCCAATGTATGCCAAGGCATAAAGAGTCCCAAGTCTTGTTTTAAATATATAAAAAAGACACAGGTTCTATATTAGCCCCCACCCAACCATTTATCCAACCCTCCATAAAAGTCGATGATATTGCCCTTGAAAATGTACTTTCCCTACTTAGGTAGCATTCTCCTGAAAAGCAGACATCAATTTGGAGATCAATCACCACCTGATTACTATTCATGGAGCATATGCAAGATTAAGGACAAGAGTCTTTGAAGATCATGACCTACAGGTGCAAAGAAAATGTTGGTCTTTAGAGTAGTTGTCCTTCCTACATTACTGTATGGAGCCGAATCTATATAATCTATAGTAGACACCTGAAAGCCTTGGAACAATATCAACGAACTTACTAAACATTTTGAGGATCAGCTAGAAGGACAGACCCATTGGAGGACTGGAGGAGGCCAACATGGAGACATAGAAAAGTACAGAACTGATCAGGCCATTTGGCCCATCTCAGCCATGCCGAATAATTTAAATAGCCTAGTCCTATTGACCTACACCATCTACTTATCCAAACTTCTCTCAATGTGTTAATCAAACTTGCATGCACCAATTGCACTAGCAGCTTGTTCCACATATCACAACCTTGAGTGAATAAATTTCCCCTCATGTTTCTCAAACATTTCACCTTTCACCCTTAACCATGACCTCTAGATATAGTCCCATCCAACCTCAGTGGAAAAGACCTGCTTGCATTTACCCTATCTATACCCCTCATAATTTTGTATATCTCGATCAAACTTCTCCTCAATCTTCTCCGTATCGAGGAATAAAGCGCTAATGTGTTCAACCTTTCCTTATAAAATGGATCCTTCAGTCCCAGCAACATCCTTGTAAATCTTCTCTGTATTCTTTCTTGTAGGTAGGTGACCGAAACTGCACACAATACTACAAATTAGTCCTCATTAATGTCTTGTACAGCTTCAACATAACATCTCATCTCCTGTACTCAGTACTTTGACTTACGAAGGCCAACATGCCAAGAGCTTCTTTACGACTCTAACTACCTGAGCCAGCACTTTCAACGAATTATGGAGGGAGAGCAGAGCTTAGGAGGGATAATGACATCTAACTGCAACTCTTTTGCTTGCATCTTTGGAAACAGCTATTTCCACCTTTAATATCTTCATTTTTCCCTTTCAGGGTTCTTTTGAAGACCCTGACCTGGAGTAACATGCAGGCTTTGGTTCTTTGAGCGAATGGGACCTGTTCTTGGGGTTCCACGACTGGCCGTTATTCGACATGTCAAGGGTTTGGCCTGAGAGTCTCGATCGTGTTTGGAAGCTTAAGATCTTGGGGCTCTGGAGACGGGTGGATCGAGGGTCGGTGTCACGGCAGTAGACTCGTGTGTCGTCGGAGAGGCCAGAAAATCTTTCGCTGTGGGCCTGAAGACCTGAGGTCTTTACGATCTTTGGACACAGAGCTCGAGAAAAATGTTGAAATGGACTTTTAGCATCATACACCAGTGGGTTGTTCTTATGTCTCCTGCTCGCTGTGAAAATGGGGAACACTTCCCTCTCCCAGGGAGAGAGAACCTGTGGTTTGCCGAATGTCGGATGAAATGCAAAGCCTTTGGGGTAACTTTGGTCTGTGTCTTTGCTATTGCTTAGCACACGCTTGGGCTCAGTCACAGTACCAATGCAGGGGGAGATCTGGGGGGGAGTTTGGGGTTATCACGTTTAACTGTTGTTCATTCTTTGGGGCACTTCTCTGTTTTCCTGGATGTTTGTGAAGAAAAAGCATATCAGGATGTATATTGTATATATTTCTCTGACATTAAATTCAAGCTTTAAACCTGTTTTCTCAGATCCCTTAGTTCTACTGCACTCCTCAGTGCTCTATCATTCACTGTGTAAGACCTACCTTGGTTGGTCCTTCCTGGTGCAATACCTTGCACTTGTCTACATTAAGTTTCATCTGCCATTCTTCAGCTGGTCTAGATCCCACTATAAAGCACTCAGCATTCAAAACGATCATACCCTCAAAACTAATCAATAAGCTCCAAGACCTCTTTATGCAACTGGATCCTTGATATTCTCATTTGCAGACCCCAGTTAGTTCAGACTGGCAACTGCTCCTCCACAATTACCATCAGCATATTTGCACCATAAAACTGTGTGCTCAGCACCAGTCTACTCAATTACACTTTTACAAGGCTAAGCACACCTCCAATGCCACATTTAAGTTTGTTGTCAATACCACTGTCATTGCCCAAATCACAGGTGGTAATAAATCAGCATATAGGAGGGAGATCAAAAACTTAGCTGAGTGGTGCTACAAGAACATCTCTCTCAATGTCAGGAAGACTAAGGAGCTGATTATTGACTTCAGGAGGAGGAAATCGGAGGAGCAATAGCCAGTCTTCATCAGGGAATCAGAGGTGGAGAGGAATAGCAACTTTAAATTTCTCATTGTTATTATTTCTGATTATCAATCCTTGGTCCCACATGCAAGTACCAATACAAAGAAAGCACAGCAGTACCTCTACTTTCTTGTGAAGATACGGCATGACATCTAAAACTTCAATAAACTTCTATAGATGTGAAGTGGAGACCATACTGACTGGTTACATCATGGTCTGGTATGGAAACCAATGCCCTTGAATGGAAAAGCTTACAAAAAGTAGTGGATACAGCCCAGTCAATCACAGGCAAAGCCCTCTCCACCACTGAGCACATCTACAAGGAGTGGCGTTGTGGGAAAGCAGCATCCACTATCAAGAACCCCCACCATCCAGTCCAAACTCTTCTGCTACTGCCATTAGGACAGAGGTACAGGAGCCTCAGGACTCTCACTACCAGGTTCAGGAACAGTTATTACTCCTCAGCCATCATGCTCTTGAACCAGAGGAGATAACTTCACTCACCTCATCACCGAACTGTTCCCACAACTTTTCAAGGACTCTTTATCCCATATTCTCGATATTTATTACTTTTTAAACATTATTTTGTTTGTTTTTTCTTTTTGTATTTGCACAGTTTAGTGTCTTTTGTCTGTTTTATGTGTATTTTTCATTGATTCTATTGTGTTTTGTTGTATTTACTGCAAAGCCCCCCAGGAAAATGAATCTCAGGGTTGTAGGTCATGATATATGCACTATATATAATAAACTTAATTTGAACTTAAATTTTTTCCTTTTTGGTTTCAAAATCTTTATTTTTGATTTGGCAGCTAATCTCAAATCTTATGTTATTAAAAGGTACATCGTTTGATAAAAGGTAGGTTATATTTTCTCCCTTCCTATCTCTTGGCAAAAAAGTCTCAAAAATAGTCCAAATGTTAATAATTCATTAAATGAATATTCAAATGGAAAACAGAAAGCAGCAACTGCCTCCATAGAAAATTAAGTTTACATTATTTAAGCTTGTCTATAATTTTTTTTTATTTTGAAAATTCTGATATATCAGCACTGAAAATGGATTATAACAACAAAATCAAAAACCAAATCAAATATCAAAATGGCTTAATGAACTGAAGAGAAGAAACATTAGTTCCAACTTTGCAAATTCCAGCAGATTTAGAGCTGGAGATAGTTCCAAACTATTAATCTAGATTGCAGTCAAACTTACAAATGTGGGGGGAAGAATGGTTCAGCAACCTGCCAAATAATTGCACCATGTAAACAGCTGTTTAAACATCACCCATTACAAATAACTAATTGCTGTATCCCAAATCTTGTACAGATACTCCACGGTCACTTCTAAATACTATACAAGATTTGGGATATTGCATGGCTCTTCAATTAATTAGTTTTACTACAGTTGTACTAATTTTACTTCAATTAGCACAACGTAAAATACATAATCTGCAAACGTTTGCAAAAGTTAATTACCAAAAGATAAACCAATAACTTATGAACACAAGCTTAACAATCAGTACACTGGCTCCATCAATTCAAGCTGAGAACTGGAGGTTATCAGCAATTTTAATAAAATGAAGCAAGCCCATGAGGACAATGAAAACGCTTTGGCAATGGATTGTGTATTTAAATACACTAAAGATCTTCATTCAGCATGTGAGTAAGAAAACATTGGTGTAGTTAAGCCAGAGCACTGCTAGCACTGTTTATAAATGCAGGCAAATACTCAAATCTGCAGCACCAACATCATAATGTCAACATGCTATGACAAAATAGGACTTTTGTCAATGACAAAGAAGCTAACAGAGCTAGCCAGAAACTCTAGACCATGCTCAAATTACTAATTCAAGATTGTTTACTCATTTCCTGTACACAAGTGTACTGAGAATAAAATAATTGTTACTCCGAATCAGATGCAGTGCAAAACAACACAAAAAATAAAGAACACAATAATAAAAATAAAGAACACAAAATTAATATAAATACTTAAGATAGCTTATATACATTGATTGATTGTATGTCTGTAAAGTGAGGCTAGGCTATACATAAACTGACTGACGGGAACTAATAAAGTAGTGATGGAGTAAGTGGGTACTTGGGAACTCTAACATAATATAGAATAGCCTGGTGCTATTATCAATAGTTTCATTCAGATGTCTGAGATTGAGGTGCTGATTTATACGACATTTAGAATCCAATAACTTACAGCTTTCATAAAGCAATCTGAATTGGCATTATATTTCACTGCATAAACATGATAAAAGTAACTGTTTCCTGAAGAGTAAGTGCTTGCTGGAAATAAAGAACTAGGGACAAAGAACAAAGAGGCATCTCTAAAGTTAAAGGAAGAACAAGTTTCTGAGTATACTCAGGTATTTGCAAACAAGAGCCTGCAGAGTATACAAAAGTCTACTACACCCACATCAGGATAAATTATGAAAAAAAACTTTCATAAATGAACTTTTGTACAGCATTTAGAAAACTGACTGCAAGCGATTTTTACAGTATTATTTCTTAAATTAATAAGTGTATTATAATACTGAAAAAAATCTTAAATTATTCTCCATTGAGGACTATTTAACTTTTCATCTACTTTAGAAGTTATTTTTCTTGGCAGAACTATCAGCTTTGGAAAGCAATGGGCCAGAACCCATTTCTTCAAGAGATACCACATCCCATACCCCGCCCCTTCTACTTAGTTCAAGTGTGATGGGTCCAGCTCATTGGCTTTCCATGAACTGGATTGCAGCAATTGTGGTCTAGGTGTTGTGAAGTGAAGAGTGTCTGCCAAAGAACACATCCCAAACCTAACAGAAGTTTTGAGAGATGATAAAGGCTGAAGTTATGGAAAACACCCCAAAAAATTAATTAAAACAAAATAATTTAACAACTTCTCATTGTAGCCTATTAATTCTATGTGTTACATTCCCCACAACAATTATTGTGTCCTGGGCAATGTGCCTTTGAGTTCAAGAGGTGATTCACCAGAGTCTACTGGTAATGCAAACTGACAGACTTAGACATCCAAATTTGTTAACAAGTTCTGAACTTTCCCCCCTTAACATCCCTGTCTAAAAAAAAGTAAAAAGAAAAAAAAAGGAAGAAAGGATTGCCTGGATATCGGAGGATCTCCACATGCTCCATGGAGTTCAAAATAACTTTAGTATATATCTTTATTTTTCCCCCAAATAACTAATAATTTTATCTTCAAAGGACCTATATATTTAATCCTATCTTTTGTAGATAGGGGTGCCAAATTTTCAAAAATATATCATATTCATTTCTTAAATTATGTTATTTTTTCAAGTGGAATACAGCTATATATTTCATTATTCCAACGATCCATAGTTAAGTATGAATCTAATTTCCAAGTAACTGCAATAGCTTTTTTGGCTACTGTTAATACAATTTTTATAATTTTTTTCTGATATTTATTCAATTTAGTTTTCAGTATTATCCCTTCAATATCACCTAGTAAAAATAACGTTGGGCTATGTGGAAGTTGTATTCCAATAATTTGTTCCAGTAAAAGTTTTAGATTTATCCAAAAAGGTTGAATTTTAAAACAAGACCAAGTAGAGTGTAAAAAAGTACCGATTTCTTGATTACATCGGAAACATTGGTCAGATAAATTTGGGTTTAATCTATTTATTTTTTGTGGTGTAATATATAATTGATGTAAAAAAATTTTATTGTACTAATCTAAGTCGGACATTTATTGTATTTGTCATACTATCAAGACATAGTCCTGACCAATTTTTTTCATCAATTTTAATATTCAAATCAGTTTCCCATTTTTGTCTTGACTTATGAATTCCTGGTTTAATTGTCTGTTTTTGAATCAAATTATACATACTAGACGTAAATTTTTTAATAATTAAAGTTTCTATTTCATTAGGTTTTGGCATTAACATTGGTTGACCCAGTTTATCTCTTAAATGGGCCTTTAATTGAAAATAACAGAAAAGAGTATTATTTGATATTTTATATTTATTCTTTAACTGATCAAACAACATCAATATACCTCCTTCAAAACAGTCACCTATATATCTGGTCCCTTTTTGAAACCAGTTATATAAAAGTTAGTTATCCATTGTAAAAGGAGTAAGTCTATTTTGAATTAGGGTTCTCTTTGCTAATAAAGATTTCTTTATCTCATCATCCTCATTTACCTTATTCCATAAGTCAATCAAATGTTTTAATAGAAGAGATTTTTTTCTTTTCCTGTATCCATTTGGATTCCCATTTATATATAAAATCTTCTGGTATATTTTCTCCCATCTTATCTAACTCTATTCTAATCCATGCCAGTTTTTCTTAATCAAAAAAAAAAATGCAATAAATCTAAGTTGACTTGTTTTATAATAATTCTTAAAATTTGGGAGTTGTAACCCTCCTAGGTCAAATTTACATGTCAACTTTTCCAACGATATTCTTGACATCTTACCTTTCCAAAGAAACTTCCTCACATATTTATTCAACTCTTGAAAAAACTTCTTGGGCAGTTGTATTGGTAATGTTTGGAATAAATATTATAATCTAGGAAATATATTCATTTTTACAGCATTAACTCTACCTACTAATGTTATTGGTAACATCATCCATTTATCAAGATCTTCTTGTAATTTTTTCAATAATGGCAAATAATTTATGTAAATTCTTTATATCATTGACTCTTACACCTAAATATTTTATACCATCTGTCGGCCATCTAAATTGAGTTACTAATCGACATCGACTATAATTCCTTTAGTAAGGGGTAAAATTTCACTTTTATCCCAGTTTACTTTATATCCTGATATTTTCCCATATTCTTCCAATCTGAAAGATAATTTATGCAATGAATGCAATGAGTTTGTTAAATAAATCAGAACATCATCAGCAAATAAATTAATCTTATATTCCTCCGGGTTAACTCTGAAGCCCACAATATCTGGATCCGTTCTAATTAATTCAGCTAATGGTTCTATTGCCACTACAAAAAGGGCAGGTGATAATGGACAGCCTTGTCTAGTTGTTAACTGGAATGATGTTGAAATTTGACCATTTGTCACTACTTTAGCTTTGGGACTAGTATTTAAGGTTTTAATCCATTTTATAAAAAGATTTTCCTAACCCATATTTTTCCAATACCTTAAATAAAAAGTCCCATTCCAATCTATCAAATGCTTTTTCTGCATCCAAAGCAACTGCCACACTCATTTCCTCTTTCTTTTGTGCCAGATGAATTATGCTAAGTAACCGAGTTACATTATCCACCGATTGTCTATTTTTAATAAAGCCTGTTTGATCCATATGTTTCAATTTTGGTAAATAATTAGATAATCTATTAGATAAACTTTTTGCTATTATTTTATAATCCATATTCAACAAAGAAATAGGCCTATTTGATGTTGGTTTTAAAGGATCTCTATCTTTTTTTGGCAATACTATTAGGATCGCTGTTGAAAAAGATTGTGGAAGTTTATGTGTTCTTTCCGCTTGATATATTAACTCCATAAAGGGAGGGATTAATAAATCTTTAAATTTTTTATAAAATTCAGGTGGAAAACCATCTTCTCCTGGAGATTTATTATTCTGAAGTGATCCTAAAGCTTCTTCAACCTCTTTTAATGTAAAGGGCATATCTAATCCTTTCTGTTCTTCTGAATTCAATTTTGGAAGAGTTATTTGTGATAAAAAAAAATTTCTATCTCTGCAACCTCATTTTGTGATTCTGATTGATATAATTTGGAGTAAATTTTTTTTAAAGTTTCATTAATTTCTAAAGGTTTATAAGTAATTTTATTTGCACTTGTTCCAATTGCATTTATTGTTTTGGTAGCCTGCTCTGTTTTCAATAGCCAAGCAAGAATCTTGTGTGATCTTTCACCTAATTCATAATATCTCTGTTTAGTTCTCATAATTACTTTTTCTGTTCGATATGTCTGGAGTGTATTATATTATAGCTTCTTATTGACAAGTTGTCTTCGTTTTTCTTCTGTCATATATCTTTGGGATTCCATTCAGAACTACTGACAAGTTGCCAGGAGACAGCTCAATAGGTTAAAACAAGATTCTGAGGTTAAACAGGTGAAACTTTCATTCTCATATTTGTGTAGGTGGTTCTGCTATAACATATGTTTCCATAATGCAGATTCATTATAACGTGATTAATGGATTAGGAAACACTACATATTTGCATTACATGGGCAACATTGCTTAAAGCACAACTACTGCCTATTATGTGATAAAGGGACTTTCTGTAACGCAAGCCACACTATGCAAAGATAAAATTACTTAGAATTCTTATCAATAATTTTCTTCAACTACACTGAAAATGATCAACACATTAGGGATTACAAGGACTTTGCCTGAGTCACACTAATAATTCAGGTCCAAGTTTTAAATTGTACATAATAACAGTTAATCTTCACTGTTTTTAATAACCACTTTCCACCTCCTGGTTTTTATTTCAACTCTGCTAAATGTTATGCCTCAATTATTCTTGAATCAAATGATTCTTCATATCACTATAGGTTATTTTACCAGCCAGCTTCATTCAGTATCCTCCAGATATCTTCGACACCTCCATGAATAGGAATGGTTCCTCTCTGCTGTTTCCACATCACAGCCTCAAATTGCTCCAGCAGTTCAGTTATACATAATTTTACCACATGAATCTAAGCTCAATCCTAGTATGATTGTTATCAAATATTTCAATGTAAGTAAATTCAACCTTCTTCCCCATCACTGATATGAAGCTACAGATTAGCAGTTCTCCACCTTCTTTCTCCAATTTTAAATAGTGGCATTGCATTTACTACCCTCAGACTATTTGTAGAATCCTGAAAGACACTAGGGTGTCTGCCATCTCTGAAGGCACATATTTCAAAAACTTTGGGTGTTGATCATCAAGTCCTTGGGATCTGTCAGCTCTCTAGTACTTTTGCTCAGCTTATAGACCCCTCGGGCTCTCGATCTTACTGAACCCTTGATTCCCTATTATACCTGGCCAGATTTGTTTTCAGACAAAGTAATTGTCTAATTCTTCTATTTTTGTAACTTTCTATTAGAATTTCTATCTGTCTGCATGTCTGCATGAGATGCCACTTCTCCCACAATAGTCTTTTTCCCTGTAACTTACCTACAACCATGGTCAATAAGATTTTCTGTAAGTCCTTTATCCTAAATCCTATATTTAAGTCTTAGGTTACAAAATGCAAATGACCAAATATAGAGCCTAACTGAACATTATTGATAACCATTTTCCTGCCACGAGAGCACCTAACAATCAGCTGCTTACTGTCACTAAGCCAATTTTGAATCCAATTTACTGCTATCCATTTTTGATAACCTGTCATATGGGTCTGTGTCAAAATCATTGCTAAACTCCATGCTTAAAAAAAAACAATAAATTTCTGGAATCTGAACAATGCAAGGGATATAATGTTCATACAGGTAAGATCCAGCACCATTTTATTGAATATGAAGTAAGTGACAAAGGTTAAATGGCCTACTCATGCTTCAGTTCCTTACATCTTCATACAATTTCTTAGCTGAATCATGTGCACTGCTCCATCCCTCCCAGAACTAATTTTCCAACCAGGATTATTTGCTTTCATCCTCAAATTGTTCTTTGTCAGTTTCCAGTTCTTTAAATCCAAACTTTCATTCAATCCAAGTGCAAGAAAGGGAAAATCAAAATTATAAAGTGGATCCTCTAGTTCAGGGGTTCACAATCTTTTATTATGCCATACACCAATACCATTAAGCAAGGGGTCCATGGACCACAGGTTGAGAACCCCAGCTCCAGTTGCAGCAGGCAAATCCAAGATGATGACCCAGTGTTCAACCTTTCAGATGGGAAATTCTTGACTTTCAGACTCCCTGCAAATCCCAGACTTACTGAATGACACAAGCCAAAGTATCAATTTCTTTACTTGCTATGCCTCCACTATGTTGAGGAAATCACCTTTGATCTTATGCCAAGGTATAACTGGTGAAGGATTAGAGATCCTATTTAATTCAATGCGAATTCTTAGCCTGTGCTTTAAGAAACAAAAGTAAACAATTTTCCTGCAGTGTAATGTTTCCAGATATAAGTATACATTCACTAAAGTTCTAGCTTGAAATTTATTTTTATATTTCTTGATAAGACTCTCATGGCATTCCAGGGCAGCATCTCCTTTGTATAATACCCAGGGACTAACTGCCACTGAGATCTCATTGCCTAATGTAATGACATGTTAGCATCAACTTTTGCATCCAGACTAACCAAATGGAGAATGCGGGGAATAACTTGGGTCTAGGAATATTCTTCCCATTACTTTCCTCTATTAGAAAATGTCTGAATTCTGAATAAGTCGTTAAAAAATGTAATTTATTACGTGAATGCATAATAAACATCAGCTTATCATTTAAAATGCACCGAGTATGGACAACAAAAGAGTTCAAAAATCTTACCTGGAGGATATCCAGGACTGCCACTAGCATACATATTAGCAGTATAGGCTGGTGCAGTTGTAGGGTAACCTGCAGGATAACCTGAACAATGAAACAGAACATTATGTTAAGTGATATAGTATGCTCAAATCAAAAGCACTGACAAGCATATATCAAGATAGCCTCCACAAAAAATGCATTAAAATTCAGTGTTTCCCTAGTAACATTTGTTATCAGTTATCCACATGCAGCATTTATACTTTACCAACACTAATTATAAATAGAGTATATTCTCCATATTTTTGAGCGGACATGAATTTTTCATGGATTCCCTACCTAGCTGGAGGCTCCAGCACAAAAGTAGAAACTTCTTGCTTTTGACAGGGTCGACAGCACAGTGGAGAACAGAAAATTATTGTGATACTAGTACATTACATATAGTATAATAAGATGGACTCTTGATCTTCAAATGATCTCATACATTGTTACCTGTACAGCACTTTCTCTGTAGCTGTTACACTTTATTCTGCATTCTGTTATTGCTTTATCTTCTTCTACCGCAATATGCTGTGTAATTACTTTATCTGTATGAACAGTATGCAAGACAAGCTGTCAACCGTATCTCAGTACGTGACAATAATAAACCAATTTCAAACCAAGACAGGAAGTTTGCGACTAATATTCCCAATACAAGATGCATTCAATTACAAATCATTACAGGTAACCCCCCCCCCCCGCATTACAGGGGGAGGATTTGTTCCTGGACAATAGTTCTTAACATGATTTTGTGTAACACAAACCACATTACACGTGCGTTCATTAAGTGAAAGTTAAAAAAAAATGTTTATTCTTCTCCCACCTCAATTTCATAAGAGTACATGTTTATTTTGTATCTCAGATTTTTGTAGTGTTTTGAGAATTCCATATACCCGAACTGCTATAGCACAGGCATCACTATGCCCAGCAATACTTGAAATACACAATGGTAAAACGTTTCCAGTATTTAATAGGTATATGCATACCTCTTACTTTTAACTGATAACCTCAAAATGTTCTAATTCTGTCTCCCCTAGCTTCCCTGAAATGTTCATATTGGTAAGCATAGATATAATTCATTTTTTATTTACATTTTATGCCTTGTGGTTGTATGCCCCATATTTCAATTCCTCTCCAGGTTAAAATGTTTCAGCACACTCTATCAGACCACCATTATACTGACAACTCTCATTCCTGGACTTGACAACAAGATACAAGCATTTTCATTATACTAGTCTTCAGATTACTCGACTTTGTTTCCCTCCTCAGGAGAAAAAGATCCAAGTGAGTTCAATCTATTTTGAGATATAGCCTTAGTTCAAGCAATATTCTAGGTAAGTACATCTTCCCCCATCATCTTCTTGCACTTCATGGAAGAGAACATTATTTCTTATGCAATGGAAACCAAGATGTCATTTAATTGATTTTCCTCTAATGTTATTAGCCCAGCCCCAAGACACAGTGATTTTTTCCCTATAAATCATTATTGCTCCCCTCATCAAGTGGAGGTTTAATTTTCATTCAACTATACATGAATACCAGTTAACCTAGCCAAATGAAAGAGCATTATTCTAGGGTCAAGGTACTAAACTCAGTACCAATAGTCATACACAGCACAACGCACATATAACAGAGCAGTAAAATACAGGCACACGAAACATATAGTCCAAGTCCCTAAGTCCATGTATGTTGCAGCAGTCTGCAGCTGAACACCATCCAGCTTGTCTTCTGCCAAGTGAACACTGGGGAGCAACATCAACTCTGGTATAGCCACAGCACCACACTGCCTCTAGTATTTCACTGGAGTGCACCAACTGTGATGCTACCCTCCCCCCCCCCCCCCACCGGTGGCTGCAAACACGTGACGTGCCTAGTCTTCGCTATGATCGAGGCGACACAGCTCTCCTGCTGTTCACCCATAAACCAATGAATTGCACTTGCAGCATTCCACACCAATGTCCAACAGGATCTTGCTATCACAAGAGAAGCAACTAAAACAATTTCTCGCTGTTAGAATGCACACCTCCTTCATGCACCAACACCTCCACGTACCAGACAGCATCACAGTCCGCACCGAGTACCACTCCTTTAGATTTTCCGTCAACGAGCAACTTGTTGATTGGGTGGGAATGCAGTATATTAAGTTCTTAATGTCCAGCAGGGTCTTGCAATCATTAAAAAATAGTTTTAAACAGACTATAACACCTTCGATTGACCAAAATGGGACCTTCCTCTATAAATATAAATGAGCTCCAAACCCACTGACCCACTTGGTAATTTAAAAAAATTGCAGCATATCATCACTTGCCGCTCATAACATGATTCCTCCTGCATTGAGGAACATATCAACTCAGGATGCCACTGCAGGTTTGTAGTTGCTTGGCATTTTAATTCCCCAACATATTCCAACTTGGGCCAATCTGGAACCACTTAGGAGTTTAAAAAAAAGCCTAACATTGAATAGTATCTCATTCTTACAGTTTTCCAAACAGAAGCTTTATTTCACATTCTAAGCAATGCCTCCAGTTTCAGGCAGATGAAGTAATGATTCCCACTTAAATTTGTTTTCTTACTAGCCCCAATACCATCTTAACTAACTTGAATTATTGTCCTTTTTAAATCATTCTCTTCTGCTTTCAGCCCTGTGCGATATTTGCTTTTGCTCTTTTCTTCCATTCCAAACTCATTTCTGTAATTAACTCAATACTTTCCACTTTAAGTCCTGACAAATGGTCATTAATCTACAATGCCTAGGACTTACGCTCCAGATATTATCTGCTCTATGCAGCTCCTGTATGTTGTATTTCATTTTAGATTTCCAGTACCAATGTGTTTTGCTTTAACATTAATAAGTATCCCATTGATGGACTGATGGGGAAATTAAACAGGAGACTAATTTAAAACGCAATTGGGTTCATTTAAGCTGATGTTACCTGATGGACAAACATACAACACTAACTGGAAGTGTTAATCAAGACACTCCAAGAACAGTTAATTTTTTTTCCCCTTGTTTGTCTGGTCATGGACATTGCAAGCAAGGTCAACATTTACTAAAGGCAAGAAAATAGATTCTACTGCCACTGCAATGTTTCTGTAGGTATAACAACAAACTTGAGTTACATAATTTAGACAGAGCAATGAAGGAACAATGATGCATTTCCAGAATAAAATGTAACTTGGAAAGAAACCTGCTCTTAATCTTTTCCTACACTAAGAACAGTTATTATTCTGGTGCAATAAAAGTTCATGGTACCTATAGCTTTAAATTGAACAAATTTATTTCTCTCTCCTTGACTGATGCCTAATAACCGGGTTGTCTGGTACTACACTGATAACCATCAGCTGTGGCCTGCCTACAGCAAGATAGCTAATATAAATAAAGACATACTTCGTTAGATAGTTCTTTAAGGTCATTCCTGAACCAGCATGAAAATGCAGTTGCTGAAATACAAAGAATCATAGCATATTACCAAAAAAGATTTATACATAGACATGGGCATTAAATGGTGCACCTTCTGCAGCAAAAACACTGCAAGACCAAAGTCCTGATGATGCAAGAGATCAGGAGGACACCAAAGATGGTTCAACACACTGGCATTTTTCACTGATAGCACAACTGAGACAAAGAAAGAGAAAGGTAGTGATGGAAAAGAATCACATAGTGGCAAGGAAAACTAATGGTGTGACATGAAACATTTTCGGTTATGAATAAAAAATATTAAGAATGCAACTCATAGTTTAAGGGTGAAAAATGAAAAGGAACCGGGTGGGGGGGGGGGGTGTGGAAAGGGAGGGGCAAGGTGCCAGTGGAAGTGGTGGATGCAGGTTTGACAGCAAAGTTTAAGTAGTCTGGATAAGTACAAGCATGGGTATGAATAAGTATGAAGGGTTATGGTCCAGGTCTGGTCAATTGAACTAGGCACAAAAAGGTCATCAAGGACTTGATGGACTGTTTTTGTGCTGTAGTGCTCTATGACTAAGTAAAACTGGGAATGTAATCATAGTAGAAGAGAGCCAAAAATAAAACTACATGAAGGACTTAAAGTCAAAGCACAATGAAGACAACGAAGAGAGAAACAGGACTGGAAAGTTAAAGACCGAAAATATGTTAAGTGGTGCAATGGACATGAACAGGAATACATCATTCTGGAAGAGGGTTTGACAACAGATTAGGTACAAGATTAGCTCATGTTGTATCTAAATAATAAATAAATAAAATGAAAACTTATTTATTTTCTGCATTTCTGCAATCCAACAGGCTGTGAATTTCTATTTTATCAAAAGAACAATACAGAACATGAGATACGATTCTGCAAACAAGCAGAAGTCACAATATCCACCACTAACTTAGGTGAAAGACACTGCTCAATTAGACCTAGAAATCTCTGCCCCATAGGCTTTAAAAACTTTTAAGCAAAAATCAAAGGAATCGCTTTGATTTTTCCAAAATCAAAGACAGTGATGTCATTAAGACCCAATACCAATAATATGTCAAAACTTGCAGACCTTCAGAAAATGTAGTAATCCAAGACAAGTTTGACCAAAAGAGTCATCCCAAGGAATTCTGGAACAATGCCTAAATCATGTTTTTTTTGCCAGGTGTGACTTCAACTACTGAATCCCCAATCACTACATTTACAAAGACATCAAGGACAATTACTCTCATCACTAGAATCCACCTAGTATTTGATACTGTCATAAACTGTAATAATATTTAGAGCATATTTAGATACAAATCCCACCCATTTTCCCTGGTTAAAGTCACCCTGCCATCTATGTCACCCTGGTGCAGAACATCAAGCTTGGATGAGATTATGCATGAAGTTCAAATCTAAATATATTAATTTGTATAATAACAGGCTGAATACACAACTACAATAAACAAATAGCATTGAAAGCCATTTCTAAATACCTAAGCCAAGATTTAAAAGATACCCAAATCTGAAATACAGTTACAACTTGGAAATCCCTTGCTGATTTATTTCATTCCCCTAAATTGTCATTACTCCCTTGTCAATAATTGGTTAGAAAGCTTTTCACCACCATAATTTTTCTGTATGACAGCTGAAGTGAATGCAAATTATAAACAGAACATCTTAACCAGAGTCAAAAAGCAATCACATAACCAAATTCACTAACTTTGATGTCCTAGTCCAATCATAAGAGTATATTACTTTGTAAAAAGGAATGAAGCATTTCTATGCCATTGGCCCATGTCTTCAGATATCAAACATAAACAGAATTCTATGAACAAAGTGAAAATTGATTCATAATATACTGAATTCTCTAGGATAAACCGAGCCCTATGCTAATTCTGTCTTTCCATTAGCTTTATGTTTCATTATGCAAAATATTGCATAAGCTTTCCTGGTAAAAATTTATTTAATCAAATCTGAACATCTTGCCAGTTGGAGGTGCAAGGGGGATTAAAAAAAAGGTACATGTTTCCAGATCAACAGATAATCAGCTTAAGGACCTTAGCAGGATGAGCAGCATCTGATGCATCTTGCATGTACCTTTTCAATTCAAATAACTATCCAAATTCCTTTAAAACTGCAAAAAGTATCTCCCTCTACCATCTCTCTGGCTGACAAGCGAAGTCAAAGCTATTGTAAAAGCAAAAGAAAGGGCATACAACAAAACAATAATTAGTGGGAAGATAGAGGATTGGGAAGTTTTCCTTCACTAGAAAGGAAAAGATGAAATATGAAAGCAAGCTAGCAAATAGAGAAATGAGAGTGGCTATAGGACCACTAGAAAATGAGGCGGGAAAAATAATAACGGGGGATAAGGAGATGGCTGATGAACTAAATATTTTGCGGCAATCTTCACTGTGGAAGACATTAGCAGTATGCCTGATGTAGGAAGGAAGGGAAGTGGGTGTAGTTACTATTACAAGAGAGAAGGTGCTCAAAAGGCTGAAAGACATAAAGGTACATAAGTCACCCAGACCAAATGAACTGCACCCTAGGGTTCTGAAAGAGGTAGCGTTAGAGATTGTGGTACATTAGAAATGTACAAAAATCACTGGACTCTGGCATGGTGCCGGAGGACTGGAAAATTGCAAACGTTAGTCCACTCTTTAAGAAAGGAGGAAGGCAGCAGAAAAGAAATTATGAACCAGTTCGCCAGACCTCAGTGGTTAGGAAGACATTAGAGTCAGTTGTTAAGGATGAGGTGATGGGGTACTTGGTGACACAGGGCAAGATAGTACAAAATCAACATGGTTTCCTTCAGGAAAAATCCTGCCTGATGAAGCTGTTGGAATTCTTTGAGAAGATTACAAGTAGGACAGACAAAGGGGATGCAGTGGGTGTTGTATATTTGGACTTAAGGCCTTTGACAAGGTGCCACACATGAGGCTGCTTACCAAGTTAAGAGCCCATGGTATTACAGGAAAGTTAATAACATGGTTAGAGCACTGATTGATTGGTAGGAGGCAGCAAGTGGGAATAAAAGGATCCTTTTCTGGTTGACTGCCAGTGACTAGCAGCATTCAGTGGAGGTCGGTGTTGGGGCCACCTCTTTTTATGCTGTATATAAATGATGATGGAATAGATGGCTTTGTTGCCAAATTTGCAGATGATACAAAGATTGATGGAGGTCCAGGTAGTGTTGAGGAAACAGGCAGGATGCATTAGGAGACAGATTAGGAGAATGGGCAAGAAAGTGGCAAATGAAATACAGTTGGCCCTCCTTATCTGCGAGGAATTGGATCTGGGACCCCTCGCGGATACCAAAAAACATGGATGCTCAAGTCACTTATTTAACCTTAGTGCAGTGGACTTTAGGACCCAGCGGAGTTCTGAATCCACAGTGTTTCTATTCATGAAAATAATCATGATTGAAAATAAAGTGGAAATAATAAAGCGATCAGAAAGAGGTGAAACGCCATCGGTCATTGGAAAAGCGTCAAGTCATAGTCGGTCAACAATCGGAACAATTTTAAAGGATAAAATGAGAAAGGCTCTGCCCCAATGCAAGCTACAGTTACTACTAAGCAACGCAGTGTTTTAATTATTGAAATACATATGTTTCTTAAGTGTTTTATATGCACTGAAAGGTAAAATATATACTATTTTCTAAGACAAACGTTTGACTGACGCTAAATAATACTGGATGCAGCTGTTCCAAATTACTTAGTAAGAGAACTTATAATTTTTTCTGATCCCGATCCACGATAACCTATGCACACCCTCCCATATACTTTAAATCATCTCTACCTTACTTATAATACCTAATACAATGTAAATGCTATGTAAATAGTTGTTATACTGCATTGTTTAGGTAATAATGACAAGAAAAAAAAGTCTGTACATGCTCGAACAACAAGTGCTGGAAGAGCACTTCCAGTTTTTCTCAATTCGCAGTTGGTTGAATTTGTGCATGTGGAACTCGCGGATGACCATGATCGCCCATGTTATACGACATGGTATATAATGATGTTGATCCACTTATGTCATCACTTCAACTGACCTGTGGACTAGCACCCCAAGGTCTCTCTGTATATCAGCACTCCAAAGATCCTTTCTATGTACTCTATATGCCCTAACAGAATCTGACATGCAAAGTTCATTACCTCACACTTAAATGGATTAAATTCTATCTGCCAACATTCCCCCAAATGTTCCAGTTGATCTATGTTCTGCTGCATCTTTAAACAAACTTGTTATCCATGACTCCACCAATTGTCATGTCATCTACTAACTTTCCCCTTGTTATTCACAAAGGTCCCAGCAGTACATCACTTGTTCTAGATTTCAAGTCAGAAGAAAATCCTGCAAAATGCTGGAAAAATTCAGCAGACAAGGCAGTAACTATAGAAAAGAAAAGATGTTCTTGGTCCAAAATGTTGACTGTTTACTCATTTCCAAAGGTGCTGCCTGGCCAGGTGAGTTCCTCCAGCAATTTGCGTGTGTCTTGCTTTGGATTTCCAGGATCTGCAGATATTGTGTGTGTTAAAATCCCAGTATACTCTGCCTCCTATCACCCAGCCAATTTCGGACTGAGTGTAACAACATACCTCAGACCCCTGTGTCTATCATCTTATTAAGATTTAGAAATCGATAAATCACCCACCCTATAACAATCTCCTTAATTACTGCCTCAAAATGTCAGATTTATGACTAGCACATGTGTAATTCAGTGTACACAATCTTCATCTACAGTGTAAATCTAAAACATCAGCACAATTTTTATCATACAGCTCGTACAGCACAGTTAAGCCAGCCCTTTAGCCTTCTTCACCCTGGCCATTGTATCCATCACTAGTAATTCCCATTACCCACACTAGGTCCATAGCCTTCAATGCCTTGGTGATTCAAATGCTTATATCGAGGCTTCTCAAAAGTCAAGAATCAGCATCCACCACCTCAGTACAGTCCAGACTTCAACCACTAAAGGAAACTCTCTCCACAGATTCCCTCAATACCTCCTACCTCTCATCATAACCGTATGCTCTCTTCCATTACGCAGCCCCAACATGAGAAATACTAACTGGTTTACTATTTCAAACAGCTTTAAAACATTTTGACCATCTCTGGCAACTTTAAAAACAACAGTAAACAAGTATTTTTCACCAAAATCAGAAGCTGCTTAAAACAGCATTTTAAAGAAACCTTTCAATATTATAAATTCTGTCCAACAGCAAGCTTTCCAGTAATCTTGCTGCCACCCCAGACTGACAAGGTGGCTAGAGCTGTCAGTACTCTTGCTGAACTTCTAAAATTTGGCACAGAGGAGCTTGAAGAAGTAACTGCAACCATTTGTAGTTGAGAAGGTAGGTCCTCCTCAACCACCTTCCAATTAGTCATATCTACAGAGACAATGGACATGATACATTACGATGCCACAATTACCTAGGGAAAGTAATTAGGGATATGTGGGAGTCATTTAAATGTCAGCTGGTCACAATTCAGGAGCAACACACACAAAACCTTCATCAGGTCTCGGCCTGAAACATCGACTGTACTTCTTCCTATAGATGCTGCCTGGCCTGCAGCGTTCCACCAGCATTTTGTGTGTGTGTGTGTTGATTGAATTTCCAGCATCTGCAGATTTCCTCCAGTTTGCGTTTACAATTCAGGAGCAACTTGTTCCCATGTTGAAGAATGATAAAGATGGCAACATAATAACAGATACTGAAAATTTAGTCAAGAAAAAGTATATGAGATTTAAGCTGAAATCAGAGAGGTCCTTTGAGTATAAAGCAGGAGAGAAACCTTGGGGCCCAAAGGGGCAATGCACTGCTCTTGGTGAGAACAATTAAAGAGAATCGCAAGGCATGATGCACGTACATTAAAAGCAAATGGGTAACAAAGGGAGAGGGTAGGACCGCTCAAGGACAAAACAGGGAATTTAAGCCTAAAAACAGGAAATGGGCAAGATACCAAATGAGTACTTGCATCAGTATTCACCGACTTGGAATATGGCATGGTCAGGAGGACAAGTTGATATCAAAAAAGAGATGTTCGCTGCCCTGATTCTTAAAGTGGATCAGTTGCAGTGCGTGATAGGATCTCTTCCAGGTTGTTAAGAGAGGAAAGGAGGAAGAATGCTGGGGCTTTAACAGAGATTCTCACACCATTTTAGCAACGTGAGATCACAAAGGGCTGGAGAATAACCAAGGTTGCTATAACATAATTTTTGGGATAATCAGTTGTTAAGGGATAGTCATGATTGCTTTCGGCTGGGGAGGTTAAGTCTAACAAACTAGACAGTTTTTGTTGAAGCAATGAAGATACTAGGATAGAACAGTGGAACAGTAGATCAGAAAGATGCCAAGGTTGAGCAGTTGCAAGAAGTTTGTGAACCCTTCGCAATTTATGGTTTTTTGCATTAATTATTCATAAAATTATGGTCTGATCTTCATCGAAGTCACAATAATAGACATCACAATCTGCTTAAACTAATAATGCATAATCAATTGTACTTCTTCTCATCAAAACAGTGTACACCATTTAAACAATCAGTCCAGGTTCAAAAAAAGTGCATGAACCTCTGGGGTAATGCCTTCAACAAAGACAGGTGCTCCAATTATTGAGATGGGATTGGTGGTGTAGGTTGTAGAGGTGCCCTGCCTATGAAAAAAGACACAAAATCAGTTACTGACAGAGCCTGCTCTTCTCAAGAAAGAGCAGTTAACTTTCAGAGGACCTTAGAAGAATTGCAGGGATGCATGCAGCTGGAAAAGGCTACAAAAGCATTTCTAAAGACCCAAATGTTCATCAATCCACAGTCTACAAATGGAAGAAATTCAGTACCATTGCTACTCTCCCTAAGAGTGGGTGTCCTGCAAAGATCACAGCATAAATCACAATACTGAAGGAGGTGAAAAAGAACCCAAGGGGAACAGCAGAAGACCTGCAAAAATCTCTGGAACTGTGCAGCAGGCTGTAAGGTTTCACCACTAAGGCTAATGTAATGGCTTCTCTGTAGCAGCAATGTTTGGGTTATGACTAGATATAACAGGGCTTTGGAATGCATGTTATCCAATGGGAGAAATATTGTTCTTCCTTGAGAGTCTGGAAGAGAGATTTTCGCGGTCTTTTGTCGGGGAGTGATGGACAGAAAGGACACTAATGGAAAGAGTTGGAAGACCACTGGATGGAGTGGAATGAGGAGCGAGGGTCCGAGGGCCGGCTACGCTTGGAGGTCGACGGTAATGAATGAACAGTGAGCTCCAATGATGCTCAACAGACTTTTTCCTTAAAATGGGCCCTTTTACTTTTTATTTTCTTTACCAACTCTCTATCCAGATTAAGATTTATAAAGTTCAATCATTTAATTGCATATGGTGTGCTCCGATATTTTGCGGTGCAAATTTGTAACCCCAGGCAACACCTCACACAGCATCCACACAAACAAGATTTCTCAGTTTGGCAGGGCCAGAAGTTGTTTCCTCCAATGAACATATGTTGGCTGAGCCTGAACTTGTCTCTGTTCATGTGTCCCCTATCAGAAAAAACACTGAACCAGAATTGTTTTCCAAAAAAATCATTGCTGCACGTCTCAAGTATGCAAAAGACCACTTAAGTGTTCCTCAATGCTTCTGGGACAATGTTCATTGACAGATGAGACAAAAGTTGATGTATTTTTGGGACAAATGTACACCATTATGGTTGGAAGAAAAGGGGTACTGCACACCAACATCAAAACCTCATTCCAACTGTGAAGCATGGTGGAAGGCTGCTTTGTTGCCAGAAGGGCCTAGACAGCTTGCAATCATTGACGGAACAAAGAAATCAAAATTGTCTCAAGATATTTTACAAGAGAATGTCAGGGTAATGGTCCTTCACCTGAAGATTAATAGGAGGTCAATGATTCAACAAAACAATGATCCGAAACACAAGAGTAAACCAACAACAAAATGGTGAAAAAAAAGAAGAAAATTCATGGTTTGGAAGAGTCCACACCTTAATCCAATTGAAATGCTATGACATGAACCGAAGAGGGTTGTTCATGCAAGGTATCCCAGAAATACTGATGAACTGAAACAGTTTTGGGAGGAGGAATAGGCTAAAATTCC
The DNA here is from genome assembly GCF_030144855.1 of Hypanus sabinus. NCBI lineage: Eukaryota > Metazoa > Chordata > Chondrichthyes > Myliobatiformes > Dasyatidae > Hypanus > Hypanus sabinus. Next base: position 28,135,229 of record NC_082708.1, on the reverse strand, counting down.
TCCTCAGTCTTGTACAAGTCTGATCAGCAGCTACGTTTGGTGCAGATTATTGCTGCGAAAGGAAGTTCTACCAGTTATTAAACACAGTCGGCCCTCCTTATCCGCGGGGTATTGGTTTCCGAGACCCCCCCGCGGATGCTCAAGTCCCTTATTTAACCTGTCTCAGTGCAGTGGTCTTTAGGACCCAGTGGAACCCCGGACTTTATTTAACATGGTCAGTGGACACTATGACCCGGCGGCGCAGCTCTGAATTTGCGGTGTTTCTGTTCACGAAAATAATCACGATTGAAAATAAGGTGGAAGTAATAAAGCGATCAGAAAGATGTGAAACGCCATCGGTCATTGGAAAAGCATTAGGCTACAGTCGGTCAACGATCAGAACCATTTTAATGGAGCCTGTGAAAAGCCTTGCCCCGATGAAAGCTACAATTATTACTAAGCAATGCAGAGGTTTAATTTTTGAAATACACATATTTCTTAAGTGTTTTATATGCATAGAAAGGTAAAATATGTACTATATACTAAGAAAAACATTTGACTAACTGACGCTAAATAACACCAGATGTACCTGTTCCAACTTCAGATCCGACTTAAAGACGGACTCAGGAATGGAACTAATTCTTAACCCGGGGACTGTCTGTACTTTTAAATCATTTCTAGATTACTATAATACCTAATACAATGTAAATGCTATGTAAATAGTTGTTATACTGTATTGTTTAGGGAATAATGATAAGAAAAAACAGTCTGTACATGCTCAAACAAGTACTGGAGAGAGAACTTCCAGGTATTCCTGATCTGCGGTTGGTTGAATCCGCGCATGCAGAATCCACAGATAAGGACGAGTCTACCGACGTTGACAAGGCAATACTGCTGGTTTATGTGCAATATAGATTTCAAGATGATGTGCATGAGGATGTCGTGTGCACTGCTGCCGCCAACTAACAACTGGGGCAGAACTATTCAAGTCTTTGAATGACTACATGTCAGGCAAACTGGTCTGGTCATTCTGTGTTGGAATATACACAGACGGGGTTGCAGCTATGACTAGACAGCAGTCTGGTTTCACTACCCAAGTCAAAGAGGTTGCTTCGAAACAGTCTACACACTGTGTCATACACAGGAAAATGCTGGCTAGCCAAAAAATGTCACCTGATCTTCACAGCAATCTTAACTTCAACATTGTTGAAGTTATCAATCACATCAAAGCAAAAGCCCTTAACACACGTCCGTCTGAGCAGCTTTGCGAGGAAATGGATGCAGAGCACAAACGCCTTCTCTTACACACTGAAGTCAGGTGGTTATCAAAGGGGAGAGCCCTGGTCAGGGTTTTTGAGTTAAGAGAGCCGTTACAGAGATTTCTTTCAAGGAAAAAAGTCACCACTGGCAGCACACTTCAGTGACGAGTGGATAGCAAAACTCGCTTATCTGTGTGACATCTTCAACCTGCTCAATGAACTCAATTTGTCACTTCAGGGGAGAATACAACTGTCTTCAAGCTGGCAAACAAAGCATCTGCTTTCAAAGCCAAATTGGAACTGTGGGGACGGCGACTGGACAGGGGCATATTTAACATGAGATTAGCTGAGATTTTGGGAGAGACTGAGGCTGCACCGTCCTTCTCACAGCTGGTGTGCAATCGACAGAATTCGAGCGTTACTTCCCAACCGCAAATGACCCAAGATGTGCAAAGGAATGGGTCTGAGACCCATTTGTGAATGTCCCTAGTGAATCATCCATGTCAGCGCAGGAAGATCAACTCCTCAAGCTTGCAAATGACTGTGGGCTGAAAAGTATGTTTGACATAACATCTCTGACGGCATTCTGGATCAAAGTCAAGGCTGAATATCCTGAGATAGCCAAGGAAGCACTGAAAACGTTGCTTCCATTTCCAACATCATACCTCTGCAAAGCTGGGTTTTCTGCAATGAATGCAATGAAAACTAAATTGCGGAATAGATTGGACATAAGGAACCCCCTTCGAATATCACTGTCTCCCATCACCCCTCGATAGGACCTTCTTGTTGCAGGGAAACAAGCCCAGGGCTCCCACTGATTTAGCCATATTGGTGTGTTGCAATGATTTCATATGTTCATACGAGGAAAATATGTGCTGTGTTTAATATTAAATTTGTTAGATAAACCCCTTTAGAAATGAATTTGAGTGTATTAGCCACTTATAAGTGACTTATAGTTGACATCACCTACATTCCAGTCGTGATTAACACCCCCCCTCCCCCCGCACCCGTTGGCTGGTCCGCAAGACTATTGTCAATATTAAACAAATCCGCAGTGCAAAAAAGGTTGGTGACCCCTGGATTAAAAAACGTTTCTAATAATGACTTGAAAAGTACAATTGTTTATGTGTAATTAGTTTAGGCAGATTATGTTTGTCTATTATTGGGCAGATGAAGATCAGACCACATTTTAGGAGTAATTAATGCAGAAAACCAGGTAATTGCAAAGGGCTCACAAACTTTTTTGTGCAGTTGTAAATGGACTCTGCTAAAGCTTTCAATAAGACTCCTCATGGAAAGATGATCCTGAAGATTAAGGCTCTTGGGATTTAAGACAATATAGATTAGATATAAAATTGGCTAGGCCATAGAAGACAGTGGTAAAGTACTTTTTCTAACTGGAGGACTGACTAGTGATGTTTCACAAAGATCCCTGTTGAGACCCATTTGTTTGTGATTTATATCTTTTAAGTGATTGGAAGAAAAATGTAGATGGGCTGATTACTAAGTTTGCAGATGACAGAAATTGACCAAATCATGGATTGTGGAGAAGGTTGACAAAGGATTCAGCTGGATATAGGTCAGACTGCTATGGGAATCGGGGGGGGGGGGGTGGGGGGGGGGGGGAGAGAGAGAAGAAGAGCTGCAGCCCTGACAGGTTTTTAATCCTATTAGCTCTTCATGAGATGCCAGAAGACTAGAGAATAGCAGATGTGGTTCCTTAATTCGTGAAGGGTAGCAGGATTAAGGCAGGTAATTATACATTTATAAATCTTACACTGGTGGTAAGAAAGTTATTAGAAATATTTCTGAGGGACAGGATCAACCTATAATTAGCAGAATAGGGATTGATCAGGGACAGACAGCATGGCTTTATAAGGAGTATAGTCTCAAGCTAAGGAAAGAGATTGATCCACTGGTATACTGGGCTTGTAAATGCTGAAAGGATTTAATCCTAATATGAGAAGCAAGGTCAAGATATATTATATTTCATCTTTGTATGACCCCAGAGAAGATTGTGGAACAAGTCCAGTACAACCTTGGACTTGGGCCAGCACAGTAGCCTAGCAGCTACCATGATATGTTACAGCTCTAGTGGGGTTCAATTCCCACCACTGTCTGAAAGAGTTTATACATTCTCCCTTGACTGCATGGGTCTCCTCCCACAATCCAAAGATGTATGTGTTAGGGTTAGTAAGTTGGGGACATGCTATGTTGGTTTTACAAGTAAGAGTCTGGCGAGCCACCCACAGCATATCTTTGAACTGTGTTGGGCATTGATCGAAACATGCAGTGAAATGTTTTGTTTACATGCATATGCAACAAATAAAGCTAATCTAATTTTTAGAACTGTGACAGTGGCAGCACAGGTAGACAGGGAGGCAAGAATACATATGGACATAATAAGTGCCATTAAGTAAAGGGCAAAGGATAAAAGAAGGGATGTTGTGGTATATTATGAAAAGAATGTTGATTGCTTTTCAGAGGATGTACAAGGTAGTGCCGAGATGAAGTACCTTGGGTACGAGGAGCTTGTTTTCCTTGAAGTAGAGAAAGCTGAGCTGGGAGTCTAATAGAGGCATACAAAATTATGAAGGCCATAGGCAAGGCAGTCAATACAAATTTTTTTCTCAGAGCAGAGCTATTAGTAATCAGGAACGAAGGTTTAAGGTGAAGTGCAAGACCTTTAAAAGGGATACAAGGAAGTATTTTCACTTAGCGGTTAGCTGGGGTTCTGAATACAGTTCCTGAAAGGACGGTGGAGACAGAGAATTTCACAATATTGAAGTATCTAGACAAGCACTTCAATTGCAAAGGCAGAGGTTATGGACAAGTGGAGGCAAATAGGATCTGAATGATTGGCATTGACAAAGCAGACCAAGCAGAATGACTCTGTGCCAACTGACAATGACTCCAATGGCCAGGCCACATCATTTTGTCTGACACATCAGTTGTCTGACACCAAAGTCCCAAATCAGGCACTTTCGTCCAAGTGAAAGTATGGCAAACAAACACCAGAATAGACGAAAAATTCAAGAATATTCTGAGGTGTTCTCAAAATGTCTGGCATCTGCACCAACTCACAAGCATTAATGGTCCTTGACCAATCAAAATTTACCATATTTGGGATGACACTGAGAACCTTACCCTTTGTTAGAATCATTCCCTCTACACTACCCACCCATTCCATCAATCTCCTTCACCATCTATGGCAGACCCACATTACCCTTCATCAACCACCTTAATCTACAGAACTGAAACTATCCTTGACCCAGAAAGACTGCTCAAGATTGTCATAGTAACCACATCTGTGGCATGCTAATTACTAAGCTTCTCAGGACAAAGTCAATTAGATCCACATAAACCCTCTTTTTACAAACTGTTTTTGCATTCTTAGCACATTAACAGTAAGCGACAAATAACTTGAGATACTGGAAGCAAACCTGTGTCAACCACACATTCAGGGCCCACTTCTAAATGCCATCAGGAATTAATTAGAAAATTAACCCAACTGAAAATGTTCTTTGCAAGTGAACTGAAGATTTCAGTTTAACACTGAATATTAAAGTTAATTCAAAATGTTCAAAAAGTGTTGCAAATACCAAATTGCAAACATCGAAGAGAATGTAGTTTTAACTGCAGGAATATCAGCAATGATGTGCTCAATAAGTATATAAATCCTAAGATGTAACACGAAAGGACTAATTAATATGCAACTCGATTCTAATGCAAATTAACTGTTTTATAAACAGTGACAGCTCATATTACAGCTTCTGTCCTCGAATCATAATGACCAATTTCGTGCCCATGTCAGACTTAGAATTGAGTCTATTTCGGAACTGAGGCCATGCTTAAGATAGCCAGAAGACTATTTCACAAGAGGCAATTATTCCACTGGAGGCTAAACCTCTGTAATACTATTTAAAACAAAGAATTAAAGTTCATTACAAAAGACTAACTCAAGCATTTTAACAACACAAATTGCAGTTTTGAAAGGTTTTTGCTATAACCATATGAAAATATTTCAACCACCTCTTTTCAAGTATGTAGTACAGTTTTAACTATTTTTTGTGATAAACCATTCCATTATCTAAATTCTCTACAATAAGTTATTTCTCCTAATCCGGGGGTCGGCAACCTGCGGCTCCCGAGCCATTTGTGGCTCTTTCACCTCTGTGCTGCGGCCCCTGTGGCTTTGGGAAATAATTGGTCAGTATTTAATTAAAATGTATTTTATGTTAGTTTGTTAGCTTTTGAAATGTAATTCTAAATTTGAAGATTATGGTGATCTTGTACAATCTAAGTGTGGCGACACATTTCCTCACAATTAGCCAGCATTCCGGCTAAGGGAGATAGCCTACGGGGGTTTGTGAGTACGCGTCTTTTGCAGCATCTGCGTCCATGGGGGCTGGGTTGAGGGAGGCTTAAAAGCAAGGCTGTTTAGTTCGAATAAAGTTACCTTTGACTGCAGTCTTTATTTTAGCGCTGCGTGTAGCGCTACACCGCTACAACGTGTTTTTTATCGCTATTAATATACATCACCACAGCCAATGCCTGACACCCGCCAGTGCGCGCTTTCTTTTAATTCTTCGATCCAAGGTAGGCTACCTATGTAGTAACCTTCAACCCAACGTCTTTTTTTCGGAGTTCAAAATGTTTTTGTTGCATGCAGAAATGTAATTTCGTTTTCTCTGCAGGAGTTCATCAATTTCAAAAATGCAACACATTATAGTTTGTTTATACATAGCATAAAGGCAAAAAAACCCCGTTGTATGCAGTGTTATTTCATTTTGTGGCTCCCAGTGTTTTCTTTTCTGTGGGAAATGGGTCCATATTGGCTCTTTTAGTGGTAAACGTTGCCGACCCCTGTCCTAATCCATCTCAAATTGATTTTTAAGTTACTCATTGATTCCCCAATCCTGAGTAATAACATTTTCATGATCATGACATCAGGATACTGAATTTTATAACATCTAGATTTTTCTCTGCATTAGAGAACACTGTCATGGTATCTCAAGCATTCACACTTAGCTGCTATAATGCATACTTGATAATCCTTTAACATATTGTCAACAAAACATTAAATACTGCACAAATAGAGAAAATCCAATGTGTTTTAAATCAGTAAAATCTTTAATCTTATCCCATTTACACAATGACACCTAGCACCATAATACATGATCAAAACACACAAAATGCTGCATGAACTCAGGTCAGGCAGCATCTATGGAGGAAAATAGACAGTTGACATTTCAAGCCAATTCATCAGAGCTGGAAAGGAAGGGGACAGAAGCTGGAATAAAAGGGAGGGAGGAAGAGCAGAAGCTAACAGGTGATAGCTGAACCCAAGTGAGAGGGGGAAGGCAGGAGCGTGGGGAAGAGGAAGAAAAGCAAATGTGAAAAGGAGGTGACGGGTAGAGTTTTAAATTCCTTAGAGTTAACAAACTTTCGTAGAGGAACTTTCCTGGGACCAGCATGCAAGAGTCATTACAAATAAGGCACAACAGCACATCTACTTTCTTAGACATTTGTGTGTATTTGCCATGCCACCAAAAACATTGATAAACATCTTACAGATGTAGTGTGTGAAATACCCTAACTGGTTACATCATGGCCTGGTATGGAAACACCAATGCCCAGGGATAGGAAAGACTAGAGAAGGTGGTACACACAAGCCCAGTCCATCAGAGGCAAAGACACCCCTCCACCACTGAATCCATTTATATGGAGCACTGCCACAAGAAAGAAGCACCCAAAGACCCCCACCATCCAAGTCACGCCTGTTTCTTGCTACTGCCATTGGGCAGAAACAAAAGATGCCATGCCACCAAGTTAATTAACAATTATCCTACAACCATCAGGCTCATGAATCAATATGGATAACTTCAATCACCACTGCACGGAACTAAATCTATGACCTACAGATTCACCTTCAATATTTTTTTAAAAAAACAATTCTAGGTATTCCTTTTAATTATACAGCTCATCGTCTTTTGCACATTGGTTGTTTGTCAGTCTATATGCAGCTTTTCATAAATTCTATTGTATTTTTACTTATAAATGCCTGGGAAAAAATGAATATTGAGGCAGTATGTGATATTTGAGGCATATACTTTGCTAATAAATTTACTTTACTTTGGAGGTGGGAAACCAGAGGGAGAAAAGTGAAGGTGATGGGGAAATCGTGAAAGCACAGAAATGGGAAAAAGAGGAAAAAATGGAGTGTGGGTAGGGGGTGAGATGACAGGCGAAGGGAAACGGGGGGGGGGGGGGGGGGGAAGGAAAACAGAGGGGAGTGGTTATTGTAAATTAGAGAAATTAATGACACTTTCCCATGCTGACGTGTATTTTGTTATATGGAATGAGAATCATTCTCTTTTTTGTTGGAAGGTAACACAATCAATGGACCCAGCAAATACTTAGAATGGCAGACCATAAGCAAATTTAACTATTGCAGTGGAGCTAAAGTGAGTAGAGCAGGAGCTAACCACACAGCCTCATGGTGCCCCTGTGCTGATGGAGATTTTGCCTGTACAGTGATTTGAAGGCATGTTACTTTGGCTGTGAAAGTGTAGTGGCACTTGTGGGTCCCTACACCTTATACTGCTTTGGACACTGACGCAAAATGATGCAATTCCCAGTATGCTTCGATTTTCAACGTACTGTACATGTGAAGCTTTTCTTCATTCCTTCCCAACCATTCCAGAGATTGAATTCACATCTACTCTGAAAAACCCTTGGTTTACGTAAAGCTGCCCCAGGCCAGTTTTCCAATTCCCTAGCAGTCATTCAAAGTAAACTTTATTATCAAAGTACATATACGTCACCACAGACAACCCTGAGATTCATTTTCCTGTGGGCATATTCAGCAACTCCACAGAATAGCAACTATAAATGGATCAATGAAAGATCAACCAGAGTGCAGAAGACCATAAACTATGCAAATATAAATAAATGAGAACATGAGATAAATGAGATAAAGAGTTCTTAAACTAAGATCGTTGTTTGAGGGAACACCTCTATCAATGAATGGTTGACTGAGTGTAGTTATCCCCTTTTGTTCAAGAGCCTGATTATTAAGGGGTAGTACCTTCAACCTAAAGGTACCAGTGAGAAAAGAGCATGGACTGGATGGTGGTGATCTCTATCAATGATGCTGCTTTCCTACGCCAACATTTCACGTAGCTGTGCTTAATAGTTGGGAGGGCTTTTCCCACAATGCACTGTGCTGTATCAACTACTTTTTGTAAGAATTTCTGTTCAAAGGCATTAATGCTCCCGTATCAGGCCATGATACAGCCAGTAAATACACCCCCCACTACACAGCTAGAGAAGTTTGTCAAAATTTCAGATGTCATGCCCAACTTTTGCAGACTCCTAAGGAAGTAAAGGCATTGCTGCGCTTTCTTCACAATTGCACTTAGGTGCTGGGTCCATGACAGATCATCTGGAATAGTAACACTCAGGAATTTAAAGTTGCTGACCCTCTCCACCTCTAATCCTCCGATTAGAACTGGCTCATGGACCTCTGGTTTCCTCTCCTGAAGTCTACAATCTATAGCAACCTTAATACTGTTGACATTGTGTTTTCAATCTCCCTCCTGTATGCCAATTCATCACCACCATTGATTTGTCCCATGGATGTAAGTACAATGGGGTGATAGTTATTGATGCCCGTCTGAATTTTTGCCCACAGCAAAGAACATCTTGCCTACTATCTAACTTAGAATGAAGGTGGCAATAGATGTGGTAGATAGCAAGAAACCTGTCCCAATTTTAGAGGTGTTAAAACCTGGAGAACTAGGTGAATAAAGGCAAAGTAGTTTTGAGGGATAGTGAGGAAGATACTTGCACCCAGAAGCAATGATCAATAGAATCTTTCATTTTAATAGTATCTGGACAAGCACAGATAAATGCTAATAAATGGGATTAGTTTAGACAGCCACTTATGGTGAATGGGTGCAGAGGACCCAAGGTCCCATTTCTATTCCACATGGCACAGAGAACAGATAGCTTTGTTATGACCACACAATGATGGGAGTCACAAATGTATAATTTATCTTCAGTATACTAGTGACATTTTGGAAATAAAAGATCTATTCAGCAACTTCAGATGTCTACTGCACAACATCCCTGGAATCCTCTTTTCTAGCCCCAAACCCACATAAGCAAGTTTCATGCCCTTGATCTTTTTCCCCCCAAGCTCATTTTGAAAAAATAACACACTTAGAATCAGAATCAGGTTTTATTATCACTGGCATATGAAATTTATTTTGTGGCAGCAGTACATAGTAACACATAACCTAAATAACAGCAAGAAATTTACTGTTCTGAAGGTGTCCTGGATGCTGGGGAGGCGAGTGCCCATGATGGAGCTGGCTGAGTTTACAACTTCCTGCAGCATTTTCTGATCGTGTGCAGTAGCCCCTCCATACCAGACATTGATGCAACCAGATAGAATGCTTTTCATGGTACACCTATAGAAATTTGCAAGTGTCTTTGGTGATAAGCCAATTCTCTTCAAACTCCTAATGAAATATATTCATGGTCATGCCTTCTTTGTAATTGCATCAATATGCTGGACCCAGCATAGATACTCAGAGATGCTGACACCCAGAAATTTGAAACTGTTCACTCTTTCCAGTGTTGATCACTCAATGAGGACAAATGTGAGTGTTCCCTCAACTTCCCGTTCCTGAAGTCGACAATCAATTCCTTGGTCTTATTGACATTGGAAGGTTGCATATGGTTAGAATATCTGCTTTGGATACTGTTGAGGTGGTGAAGATGACCTAGCAAAGGAAAGGCCAGGTCAGGTCAGGTCTCTGACACTGCGTTTGGCTCTGTGGCTCAGAAGGGGGTGCGGGGAGGAGTGCAGTAGTGACGGAGATTCCATTGTTAGAGCAGAAAGGAAATTCTATGGATGGGAAAGAGACACCCAGATGTTATGTTACCTCACACATGCCAGGGTCAGGGAGGTCTCAGATCGGGACAAATGCATACTAAAGGGGGAGAGTACACAAGTGGAAGTCAGGGTACATTTTGATACCAATGACATAGGTAGGAAAAGGGAGGAAAGTCCTGAAGAGAGAATAAAGGGAGTTAGGTAGAAGGCTGAAAAAGAGGACCTCTGGATAGTAACCTCTGGATTGCTGCATGTGCCACTTCCCACTGAAGGTAAGAAAAGGATGATTTGGCAGATGAATGTGTGGTCGAGGAATTGAGATAGGGATCAGGGTTTCATTTCTGGAACACTAGAATCTCTTCTGAGGCATGTATGACCCATACAAAAAGGATTGGTTACACCTGAACCCATGGGGAATGGGGGGCAATATTCTTGTGTTCAGGTTTGCTTGAGCTGTTGGGTAGGGTTTAAACTAATTTGGTGGGGGATGTGAACTGGAGAGATAAGGCTGAGGATGGGGCAGTTGGTTTACAACTAGTTGCGGTGTGTAGTGAGACAGGACCAACAGGCAGATGATAGGGCAAATTTTCACTCAGTGGGATGAGTTGAAGTGTAAGATTAGAGAGAAAAAAATCAGAAAAAAATCAATACAGGACTAAAGGTGTCATATTTGAATGTAAATAGCATACGGAATGAAGTAGATGATCTTGTAGCAGTTAGAGACTGGCAGGCATGATGTTGTGGCCACCACTGAGTTGTGGCTGAAGGAAGATCATAGTTGGGAGCTTAACATCCAGGGATACACATAGTATCAAAAGGACAGGCAGACGTGATGGGGTGGCTCTGTTGGTGTAAAAAATTAAATCAAGGTCCTTATAAAGAAGTGACTTGGGTTCAGAAAATATCAAGTCTATGTGGGTAGTTAAGAATCTGCAAGGGTCTTTTTAGACCCTGATGGAAGTTATATAGAGGTTCCCAAACAGTAGCCACGATGTGGGTTGCAAATTACAGCGGAGGAAAGAAAAGTCATGTAAAAAGGGCAACTCTATGACAGCTATAGGGGATTTCAGTATACAGGTAGATTGGGAAAATCAGGTTGGTGCTGGATCCCAAGGGGAAATTTGTGAAATACCTACAAGATGGCTTTTTAGAGCAGTTTGTGATTGAAACCACTAAGGGAAAGGCAATTCTGGATTGGGTGTTGTGTAATAAATCAGATTCAATTAGGGAGCTTAAGGTCAAGGAATCCTTAAGAGACAGTGAACACATGATAGAACTCACCTCTAGTAACAGAGGGAAAGTCTAGACAGATATATCTGTATTACAGTGCAGTAAAGGGAATCACAGAGAAATGAGAGGAACAAGTCAAAGTTGATTGGAAGAGGACATTAGCAGCAATGATGGCTGGAGTTTCTGGGGGCAATTCAAAAGGTGTGGGATTGAAACATCATGAAGATGCAGTAGTATTCTCAAGGAAGAATGATACAACCACAGCTGACAAGGAAAGTCAGACAGCATAAAAGCAAGGGGGCATATAATACAGTAAAAATTAGTGGAGAGTTAGAGAATTGGGAAGCCCTTTTAAAAAAAATCAACAGAAGGCAACTAAAAGGCCACAAGGAGAGGAAAAAATTAAACATGAAGGTAAGCTAGCCAATACAAGAGGATATTAAATTTTTCTTCCCCCAGATATATAGAGAGAGGAGAGTGGACAACAAACTGCTGGAAAGGTCATAATGAAGGACAAAGAAATGGCAGATAAAGATCACTTCAGTGATTAGTAAGTTGGAGAAGATCCTTGAGAGGCAGGATTTATGAACATTTGGAGAGACATAATGTGATTAGGAATAGTCAGCATGGCTTTGTCAAGGGCAAGCCGTGCCTTACGAGCCTGATTGAATTTTGAGGATGTGACTAAGCACATTGATGAAGGTAGAGCCGTAGATGTAGTGTATATGGATTTCAGCAAGGCATTTGATAAGGTACCCCATGCAAGGCTTATTGAGAAAGTAAGGAGGCATAGCATCCAAGGGGATTATTGCTTTGTGGATCCAGAACTGGCTTGCCCACAGAAGGCAAAGAGTGGTTGTAGACAGGTTATATTCTGCATGGAGGCCAGTGACCAGTGGTGTGCCTCAGGAATCTGTTCTGGGACCCCTTCCCTTTGCGATTTTTATAAATGACCTGGATGAGGAAGTGGAAGGATGGGTTAGTAAATTTGCTGATGACACAAATGTTGGGGGTGTTGTGGATAGTGTAGAGGGCTGTCAGAGGTTACAGCAGGACAATGATAGGATGCAAAACTGGGCTGGGAAGTAGCAGATGTAGTTCAACCTAGATAAGCGTGAGGTGGTTCATTTTCATAGGTCAAATATGATGGCAGAATATAGTATTAATGCTAAGATTCTTGGTCGTGTAGAAGATCAGAGGGATCTTTAGGTCCGAGTCCATAGCTAATACGCAAGTTGACTCTGTGGTTAAAGCTGCATATGGTGCATTGGCCTTCATCAATCGTGGGATTGAGTTTAAGAGCTGAGAGGTAATGTTGCAGCTATTATATAGGACCCGGTCAGACCCCACTTGGAGCATTGTGCTCAGTTCTGGTCGCCTCACTATAGGAAGGACGTGGAAACCATAGAAAGGGTACAGAGGAGATTTACAAGGATGTTGCCTGGATTGGGGAGCATGCCTTATAAGAATAGGTTGAGTGAACTTGGCCTTTTCTCCTTGGAGTGACAGAGGATGAGAAGTGACTTGATAGAGGTGTACAAGATAATGAGAGGCATTGATCGTGTGGATAATCAGGTTGAAATGACTAGCACAAGAGGGCATAGTTTTAAGGTACTTGGAAGTAGGTACAGAGGAGATATCAGGGTGACAACTGGTGTTCTGCAGGGCTCAGTGTTGAGACCACTTTTCTCATTATGTCAATCATTTGGATGATGGAATTGACGGCTTTGTGACCAAGTTTGCAGACAATATAAAGATGGGTGGATTAGCAGGTAGTGTTAAGGAAGCAGAGTCTGCACAAAGACGTAGACAGGTTAGGACAGGGGTCAGCAACCTTTACCACTGAAAGAGCCACTTGGACCCGTTTCCCACAGAAAAGAAAACACTGGGAGCCGCAAAACCCGTTTGACATTTAAAATGAAATAACACTGCATACAACGTTTTGTTTTGCCTTTATGCTATGTATAAATAAACTATAATGTGTTGCATTTATGAAATTGATGAACTCCTGCAGAGAAAACGAAATTACATTTCTGCATGCAACAAAAACATTTTGAACTCCGAAAAAAAGACGTTGGGTTGAAGGTTACTTTTAAGTAAAATACTCAACGTCTATTTGAGTCCTTCTTGTATTTATGAAAAACGCCAAACTTAAATTTGCCGCCAGCAGCAAACCAAAAATAACGTCAGCCAGCTGTCAACCTGAAAAATAAAAGGACTATTTCACTGAACAATGAAAACATATGAATATACGTAAAATAATACGCAATTAAAATATTTATCATACTTCTTCAGGTTGACTCACACCTGACAATGCAGTCGTATTCAGTAGGGATGGATCGATGCTTAGGGGAGTGACCGGGAAGGATAATGTGTTTTTTTCCTCTCTGAACTCACAGAAGCGTTTCCCAAACGATGTTTGCATTGCGATGATTGCAGAATGTAAATACTCCGAATTTATCATGTCGTGACATTGTTTGAACTCTCTCAAATTGGGGAAGTGAGACAATGTGCCTTTCTGTAAATCTCTGGCAAGCAACGTCAACTTGCGCTCGAATGCAAAACATCCCCCAACATGTGCAGGGCTGTACGTCCTTACCCCGTTGAAGAGCTGTGTTCAGCGTGTTCAGGTGCGCTGTCATGTCTACCATGAAGTGTAGCTTTTCCAGCCACTCTGGCTGTTCCAGCTCAGGAAAGTTGAGCCCTTTGCTGCCCAGGAAAGTTTTCACTTCTTCCAGACGCGCGACAAAGCGTTTCAGCACCTCCCCTCTGGACAGCCAGCGATAAAAACACCTTGTAGCGGTTGCTACACGCAGTCAGTAAACTGCAGTCAAAGATAGCTTTATTCGAACTAAACAGCCTTGCTTTTAAGCCTCCCTCAACCCGCCCCCCATGGGCGCGGATGCTGCAAAAGACACGTACTCACAAAGCCCCGTAGGCTATCTCCCTTAGCCTGAACGCTGGCTAATTGTGAGCCGGTTCGGATGTGTCAGGAAATGGGTCGCCCGCCACAACGTCTTATTTAGATTGTACAAGATCACCATAATCTTCAAATTTAGATTTACATTTCAAAAACTAACAAACTAACATAAAAAACATATTAATTAAATACTGACCATGTAGCGGTGTGCTACACGCAGCGCTAAAATTACGACACGGAGTCGGTAACTGCAGTCGAAGGAAAAAAACTTTATTCGAAATCTTCAGCCTCACTTTTAAGCCTCCCTCAACCTGCCCCCCCCCCCCCATGGCGCAGAGGCTCCAAAGCTCTGTGCTCGCAAACCCCCGTAGGCTATCTTATTGTGAGTCGGTTCGGATGTGCCAGGAAAAGGGTCGCCACAACCAATTATTTCCCAAAGCAACAGGGAGCCGCAGCACAGACCTAAAAGAGCCACATGTGGCTCCGGAGCCGCGGGTTGCCGACCCCCGGGTTAGGAGAATGGGCAAAGTAGCACATAGAATATAATGCAGGGAAGTGAATGGTTATGCACTTTGGCAGAGGGAATAAAAGCAGTCATTTTTCTAAATGGAGAAAATTCAAAAAAACTCAGAGGTGCAAATGGACTTGGGAGTCCTTGTGCAGGATTCCCTAAAAGTTAACTTGCAGGTTGAATCAGTGGTTAAGGCAGCAAATGCAATGTTTGTATTCATTTCACAAGTATTAGACTATAAAAGCAAAGATGTGAAATGGAGGTTCTATAAAGCACTGATCAGACCGTGCTTAGAGTATCATGAGCAGTTCTGCACTCTTTAACTAAAAAGAACATGGTGGCATTAGAGGGGGCACAGAACAGGTTTACAATAATTCCAGGAACGAAAGGGTTAGCATACGAGGAGCATTTGATGTCTATGGGCTGTATTCCATCAGAATTTAGAAGAAATAAGGGAGACCTCATTGAAACCTATTAAATGGCCTAGATAGAGTGGATGTAGAGAGAATGTTTCCTACAGTGGGGGAGATTAGGAACAAAAGGCACAGCCACACAATAGAGAGTCATCCACTTAGAAGAGAGATGGGGGGGGGGGGGGGAATTTCTTTAGCTGGATGACAGACTGTTGTGGAGCCCAAGTCATTGGATATATTTAAAGTGGAAGCTAATAAGTTCAATAAGTCAGAGTGTCAAAGATTACAAGGAGAATGGGGTCAAGAGGGATAATAAATCATGAAATGGCAGAGCAGACTCGACTGGCTGAATGGCTTGTTTCTGCTCCTGTCTTATGGTCTTGTGCGACAACACTCAACCAGCTGATCCATCTCACTCATGTGCACCTCCTTGTCCCCGTGTGAAATTCTACCAATAATTGTGTCAGACAAATTTCTAGAAGGTGTTTAAGCCGTGCCTAGCCACCCAGTTGTGGGAGCAGAGAGTAGAGCTGTGGGTTAAGTATACATCCTTGAAGTGCACCAGAGCCGATGGTCAGCGAGGAGATGTTATTTCCACTCTGCACTGACTGTGGTCTCCAAGTCAAGGATCCAGTTGCAGTGGGAGGTAAAAAGGCCCAAGTTTTGGACCTTGTTGATTAGTACTGAGGGTATGATTTTAAGTCAATGAACATCAATGTAGTTGTAATCAATGAACAGTAGCTTGACATAAGCATTGCTGTTGTCCAGGTGATCCAACACCGAGTAGAAAGCCAACGAGACTGCATCTGCTATAGACCAATTAAGCCGATTCTCAATACATTATTAATTGAACTCTTCTTTCATGTTTGTATGATGACTTGCAAGTCTTCCCTTGCAATACCAACACCCATTTGAAATATATCCTTCTTACTTTGGGAACAACTGTACCAATCTCCATCCTTTCTTTCTTCTTCCTGTGCTTGATTATTCCTACTTCCAAATATCAACTGATGAGAAAGACAAAAAACTACATTCAACACCAAAAGATAATTTTTTTGGTAACTTTCACTACAGCCCAATTTTATCAATGCACTAAAGGAGATAAAAATTAAAAAGACAAAGTTCAAAATTCAAGTTTATTTATTACATGTACATCAGAACAGATGCAATACAAGCAATAACGAACATACCTGAGGGTGTGAGGGCAGCCCACAAGAGTCACCACACATTCCAGCACCAAGATGGCATGCCCACAATGCTCAGCAGAACAAGACAGAATACAACAAGCACCAGCAGCAAAACAAGGTCTTCAACAATATCCTGTATTGGAGGCTAGTCATAGTCAGGTGAATTCAAGATTGGTTTGGACATAGGAAACAGATGCTGGTGGTTGAAGGTTGTCTCTCGGAATGGAGTCTAGTGACTAGTGGTGTGTCATAGGGGTCAGTGTTGGGGTCCTTGTTATTCACTGTTACTATAAATGATTTAACTGCGTGTTGTTGTCTCTAGCTCTGTATGTAGTACGTCGCTACATTGGTGACCCCGACGGTCCAAATGGGATTTGGACCAAAGATGACCGACTCTTCATCTGTTCACGCAGTTTCACTAAAATTGCCAACTTTCTGGACACTGTGACCACGCATGTGGTTTAGCCAAGCAGAAGCCCAGTTCCAGATTCGGCAGATATCTTCTGATTCCATGCGTTACTACCACATGGTGAGCGCCCTTGACCAGGAGACGGCCACCCAGGTTGCGGATTTCATACAGTCGCCCCCGGAAGGCGGCAAATATGAAGCATTCAAAGCGCTGCTCATTGGGACCTTTGGCCTCTCACGGCGTGAGTGGGGTACCCACCTGCTTCATCTGGATGGTTTGGGAGACAGGCTGCCATCAGCATTGATGAACAAGATGCTGGCCCTGGCTGACGGACACAAGCCCTGCCTCATGTTCGAGCAAGCATTCCTAGAACAACTGCCCGAGGACATACATCTGCTGCTGGCCGACGTAGATTTCAGCGACCCCTGGAAGGTGGCGGCCCGGGCAGACGTGCTGTGGAAAGCCAAGAGAGAGCGTGGCGTCCATCGGTCAGATTACCAGGCCATGCGCCCAACAGCAGACAAGACCAGGCCCGGCAGGGGGGTGCACACAACACAGAGGCAGGACTGAGGAGGACAGTGAACAGTGGTGTTTCTACCACCAGCGGTGGGGCACAGAAGCCCGCCGTTGTCGCCCGCCCTGCAAGGGCCAGCTGCCGCTAATGACTATGGTGGCTGGCCACCAGGACAGCCTCTTGTACGTCTGGGACTAACAGTCGGGACGCCGCTTCTAGGTCGACACAGGAGTGGAAATCAGCGTCTTGCCCCCAACGGGGTATGACACCTGCAACAGGAAGCCAGGACCCACCGAGGGCCGCAAATGGCAGCACAAAATGGACCTACGGCACCCGCACAGTGCAGCTCCAGATCAGCGCCAGCTGATTCACATGGGACTTAACACTGGCCGTGATGGCCCAACCACTCCTGAGGTCCGACAGCCCATGGGCCTCCCCTCTGCACATGGTGCCCAAAGCAGCCGGGGGTTGGAGACCATGCGTCGACTACCGCAGAACGAACGTGGCTATAACTCCAGACCACAACCCCGTGCCGCACATACAGGACTTTGCAGCAAACCTGCACGGGGCAAGAATCTTTTCCAAAGTAGACCTCGTCCGGGGATACCATCAAATCCCAGTGCACCCTGAAGACATTCTCAAAACAGCACTCATCACCCTGTTCGGCCTGTTTGAGTTCCTCCGAATGCCGCTCGACCTGAAGAATGCCGCACAGACGTTCCAGTGGCTAATGGATGCAGTGGGACGCAACCTAGACTTTGCGTTCACCTATTTGGACAACATCCTTACAGCCAGCAGTAGTCATCAGGAGCATCTGTCCCACCTCCACCAGCTCTACTCTCGCCTGAGTGATTTCGGCCTCACGATCAACCCGGCCTAATGCCAGTTCAGTCTCGTATCATCAACTTCCTGGGTCACAGGATTACCAAAGACGGGGCAACACCTCTGCCTGCCAAGGTAGACACGATCTGCCACTTTGCCCGGCCCAACACGGTCGAAGGCCTGCAGGAGTTCGTTGGTATAGTGAACTTCTACCACCGTTTCCTCCTCTTAGCAGCCCGTATCATGCGCCCTTTGTACACCCTGATGTCAGGTAAAGGCAAGGACATTACTTGGGACGAGGAGGCCGCGGCCGCTTTTGTTAAAGTCAAGGAAACCTTGGCAGATGCCATGCTGCTGGTGCACCCCAGAACGGACGTTCCGACTGCCCTCCCAGTGGACGCATCCAACACAGCAGTTGGTAGGGTGCTGGAGCAACTCATCGAGGGACGCTGGCACCCCCTAGCGTTCTTCAGCAGTCACCTACGACCACCTGAACTCAAGTACAGTGCTTTCAACCGGGAGCTGTTAGCACTGTATCTGGCAATCCGGCATTTCGGTACTTCTTAGAAGGCAGGCCGATCACTGCGTTCACAGACCACAAACCGTTAACCTTCGCGTTCACGAAGGTGTCTGAACCCTGGTCAGCTCGCCAGCAACGACATCTGTCCTACATTTCCGAGTACACGACGGACATCCAGCATGTCTCGGGAAAGGACAATGTTGTGGCCAACGCACTCTCCAGGCCCTGTCCCTGGGGGTGGACTATGCAGCACTGGCAGAGGCGCAGCAGGCAGACGACGAGATGCCCAGCTACAGGACTGCAGTCTGCAGGACTTTCTCATAGACCCAGGTGAGAGGACCTTCCTGTGCGGCGTGGCTACTGGCCAACCTCGCCCCATCATCCTGGCAGCCTGGAGGCGGCGATTTTTCGACTCCATACACGGCTTGGTGCACTCATCTATCAGGACAAACGTCCGGCTGGTCTCCAGCAAGTTCGCGTGGCACAGACTTCGCAAGCAGGTCAGTGAATGGGCCAGAACGTGCGCACAGTGCCAAACAGCCAAGGTGCAGCAGCACACTAAAGCCCCGCCGCAGCAGTTTGAACCCACCCACCGGAGGTTCAACCACATTCATTTGGATATCGTGGGCCCCCTACCAGTGTCCCGAGGAGCGTGGTACCTCCTAACTATGGTAGACCAGTTCACAAGGTGGCCAGAGGCGGTCCCGTTCACCGACACATCTGCCGATTCCTGAACCTGAGCACTGATGGCAACCTGGGTAGCACGCTTCGGGGTACCGGCCCACATTACCTCCGACAGAGGCGCCCAGTTCACCTCCAGCCTTTGGTTGGCTGTGGCCAGCCTGTTGGGAATGCAGCTACACCACACAACTGCCTACCACCCACAGTCAGACGGATTAGTGGAACGTTTCCACCGTCACTTGAAGTCGGCTCTCATGGCCCGCCTGAGAGGACCTAACTGGGTGGACGAGCTTCCCTGGGTCCTGCTTGGAATTCGCACAGCACCCAAAGAGGATCTGCACGCCTCGTCAGCCGAGTTGGTGTAAGGTGCATCCCTGGTCATCCCAGGGGAGCTCATACCAGCCCCAGGGGGGCAAGAGGAAGAACCCGCAGCAGTGCTGGACAGACTACGCGAAAGGCTCAGCAACCTGGCCCGTGTACTGACTTCATAGCACGGACGGACCCCAACTCATGTACCCAAAGACCTGCAGAACTGTAAGTTTGTGTTTGTACAAAGGGGCGGACATCGGGCACTGCTACAGCGGCCGTACAAGGTGATCAACAACAATGGGTCCATATACGTTCTGGACATTGGGGGGAAAGAGGAGGTTTTCACGGAGGACCAACTCAAACCAGCCCATGTGGACGGCGCAGCCGGTCGAGGTTCAGGCACCGTGGCGCAGAGGCAGACCTCCCAGAGGCTGATCCAGATTGTGGACATTGGGGGGGGGGGTGTATCGCCGGTTCTGCAGGGGGGGGGGCGGTTATGTGGCGACCCACTTTCTGCACAGGTGAACCAGCTCACAAATAGCCAGTGCACGGGGAGAGACTTTGGTAATGCACCTCTGATGTCATTTCCGCCCGGAGAGGGCGAGCACTAGGGATTAAATGCCAGTGCCACGAAGTTTGAATAAACTAGTCTTGAAACAACTTAACGACTGCATGTCATTGTCTCTAGCTCTGTATAGTACATCGCTACATTATCGTAGATTACAGCAGGATCTCGATCAGTTAAAGTTGAGTTGAGGTATGGAAAATAAATTTCAATACAAGTGAGTGCGAGGTGATTTATTTTAGAAAGCCAACCTGACGTAGGACCTAAACAATAAATGGTAAGACACTAGGGAGTGTAATACAACTGAGAAAATTGGAGTACAAGTACATAACTCATTGAAAACTATGTTGCAGGTAGACGGGACAACAAAGAAAGGCATTTGGCACACTAGCTGTCCAAATACAGGCAGCTCCTAGGTTACTTAAGAGTTCCATTCTTGAGAACTGTCTCTATGCCAATTTCTCAGTAAATCAGAAACAATTTTTGACAGTAACCTGTATCATATCACAACATACATTTGCTTTAATTTTTTCACTTCATTTAATATTTTCCACAATAATGGCCCTGGGCTGCTCTGGGGCTCAGACTCAAGGTTTAGTTTGTTTTGGAATGTTCTTGCTTACTTCTATGGTTCACATGATGCAGAATTTTGTTCCCTTTCTCTGCGCATTGGGTGTTGGTCTTTTTTTAAAAAGTAAGGTTCTTTCATGTTTCCTGCTCTGTGGCTACCTGTAAGCAAACAAATCTCAAGGATCTAATTTTATACATTCTTTGATAATAAATGTACTTTGAAATTACATTATTGTAATACCCATAAAAAAGAATTCACCCCCTTAGAAGTTTTCATGTGTTATTGTTTTACAATATTGAATCGCATTAGATTTAATTTGGCCTTTTTGACACTGATCGACAGAAAAGACTGTCAAAGTGAAAACAAATTTCTACAAATTGGTCTAAATTTATTACAATTATTAAAACAGAAAATAATTGATTGCTTAATTACTCACTCCCTTCAAATTAATATTTAGTAGATGCACTTTTGGCAGCAATTACAGCCTCGAGTCTTTTGTGGGTAGATCTCTATCAGCTTTGCACATATGGACACTGCAATTTTTCCCTGTTCTTTACAAAACTGCTCAACGTATTGGTGTGGATTTTGTCAGGATACTGACTCACCAGCTGTTGGACCTTACAGATACAGGCGTATTTTTACTATAATCTATTGAAGCACCTGGTCTGTACAGAAGTGATCTCCATTTAACTAATTGTGACTTCTAAAACGAATTGGCTGCACAATTCGTAATGATGTGATGTGTCATATTAAAGGGGGTGAATATCTTTTTACTGTATCCAGTCATTAATCAATATCATGAAAATTTTCATTATTACTTGTTGAAACCACTAAAATATATGGAAGTAATTACACAAGGTCAAATTTCCCCAAATCAGGTCAACCATAACCCAGGGAATCTTCGTGCAGTTTAAAAAAAAATACAGCTGCCAATTCAGGAGGTAGAGATTTGCTTTGGGAAATGATGAGACAAATCTCATCTATTGACTTCTGCCATGTGGGGTGGGTGGAAAAAAAGCAGTTTACAGGAAATTCTCAAAAATGGAACTCTGTGTGCCTGTACATACATGGTAAAGATAAGCTATTTGTTACAAGGTTAGTACAGAGGTGCCATGGATGTGAGTCAAAACAGCAAAGCATTTTCCCCACACAAAGATTTTGAGCAGATAGAAGAGAAATGACTAAATCTTATTTTGATCAAAATATGCATTGCAAGCCATTTGGGATGTAAGGGCGGAAATGTCAAGTACAGAAGAAAGGAGCTTAAGCATATTTAAATAAGTTCATCTGATTTCATTTTGAACTGCATGAAGCAATGACACCCAAGCTTTGTGAATCATATTAGTAGCAAAAACTTAGCTGATAGCAGTTACAAAAGGAGTGTGGGAATAAAAGAGGCAGCGAAAGTTGCATAAATTGAACCTAATTAAAGAGTTTTGAATAAGTAAATCCAAGAGACAAAAGAGGCGTGTCACGTGACATCTGGGAATCAAAACACTAACAGCCCTCCTCCAAACCAGAAGTGCTTTTCTTCATGTGGCATCAATCACATCAGTGAACTTCAACGCAATGAACTTTTACATCTTTCTTGGAAATTTCACTGGTTTTTCTGTTGAGGACAGTAAGAATTCTTGCCTCCATTTGGAGGCCTTAATATCAACGGACATAATGGAGATACATTTAGTTGAACCTGTTTCTTTCCAACACAAAAAGAAAACCTGATCATTACCCAGCTTCTTCCTAGATATAAAATAAAAATCAACACTTTCAACAGAAATTGTTCCTAAATCCTTCCTCACTTCAAAACAGGATTGTTGATCATAATTAAATCGAATTAGTCTGATCAATTTATGTGATCAGACAATGTAAAAATGTCAAGTATTTCACTATAAATTTATGTTTCAAAGTTATATTTGGAATATACCACAACGGAAGCACCCATTGCCTTAACAAAGATTGTTAAACATCAACTCAAAAGTCTGAATTTCAATTGTTTTCTTAAAAATAAAATAATTCACCCTAGTGTAATCTGCAGAGATCAAATTATGAAAGGAGTTTAGATTCTACTCTGAAATACTAGACAATAGTTAATGCTTCAACCAGTGTGAATAACTTCAATCACCTCCACTCTGAATTGATTGCATGACCCATGGTTGAACTTTTAAGAACTCCACTATTCATTTCCTCAGTTTTATGCACAATCTTTCTTTTAATATTTTTGTACGTCAGTCTTTGTGTAATTTTTCATTGATTCTATTGGTATTTCTTTGTTATACTGTTAACACCTGCAAGAAAATTAATCTCTAGATAGTATATGGTGACACAAATACTTCAATAATAAATTAACTTTGAAAGTCAAACTCAACTTGGTATTGGTTTATTTGACGCAAAAAAAAATTTTCTTCCTTCTCTTAAGCCATCTCCACCATAATAGATTTAGTATTATTTTCACGCTACACATGCCACTAAAAAGCATATCCTTGCCAATAAAGTCTTTGCAAAGTGTTACTTAGAAGATACTGTAAAAATGTGGAAGGTGGTCTTGTGGTCAGATGAGACTAAAATGCAGCTTTTTGGCCTCAACACTAAACGGTACGTGTGGCATAAATCTGATACTGTACATTAGCCAAGTCACACCAGCCCTACTGTAAAGCATGTTGGAGGGAACATCATACTATGGGGATACTTTGCAGCAGCAGGATTGGAAATCTGGTCAGGACTGATGAGAAGATGAATGTTGCTAAATACAGAAAGATCCTGGATAAAAACCTGCTAGCCTCTACTGTAGGAAAGAAAGAAACGGAGTAGGAAGTTTGACTTTCAGCAGGAGAACAATCCAAAGCATACTGCCAGAACAATGGAGTGGCTTCAAATGAAAAGAGTTAATGTTCTTAAGTGGCCCAGACCTTAATCTGGTCGAACATCTCTGCACCACCTCAAGGTTGCTGTCCACTGCTGTTCCCCAACTAACTTCCTGCACAGCTTGAGCAATTTTACAAAGAGGAATAGGAAAATCTTTCTCGAACACATTGTGCGACTTATCCAAAAAGACTACCGGATGTAATAGCTGTAAGAGGTGGTTCAACTAAGTACAGAAGAAAGGGGAATGAATACTTTTGAACTGCAGACATTTTTTTTTTGAAACCGTAGTTTTTAAATGCTTTACAATTTTCCACGTTTATCTTTGGACTCTACTGTCCAAAAAGGAGCATGTGATTCACAAATAAAAATTCCCAGTTAAATTTATTAAGTTCCCTGCTTGTAATACAGGCAGTCCCTGGGTTACATACGAGTTCCGTTCCTGAGTCCGTATTAAAGTGGGATTTGTACGTAAGTCGGAACAAGTACATCCGATATTACTTAGCGTCAGTTAGTCAAACGTTTGACTTAGTATATATTTTACATTTCTATGCATATAAAACACTTAAGAAATATGTATTCCAATAATTAAACCACTGTGTTACTTAGTAATAATTGTAGCTTTCATTGGGGCAGGGCTTTTCACATGCTTCATTATTCTCACTTTATCCGTTATCCTTTAGAATTGTTACGATTGTTGACCGACAGTAGCCTAAAGCTTTTCTAATGACCGATGGCGTTTCACCTTTTTCCAAACGTGTTATTATTTCCACTTTATTTTCAATTATGCTTGCTTCCCGTCAATGGAACAGAAACACTGCGGGCGTTGGGTCCCGACCGCCACCGGCTCCCGAGGTCCGCTGGGTTTTAAGGACCACCGCACACTGTCAATGGAACAGAAACACTGCAGGCAGCAGGTCCCAAGCTCCGCTGGGTCCTAACGACCACTGCACTGAAGCAGGCTGAATGGGACAAGTGGGGGCTGTGCTGGGTTTGGGTATTTGATCATCTACAATATTCCGCGTGGGAATTTAAACCGGAGGTGGCAGTGCTTTTTTTTTAAAAAACAAGGTCGAGTTGCGAGCTCGATATCAACCCGGCACAGGAGCGGTCTGTCACTGGATCGAACTCGGAAATTTCAGTTCTCCAGCCCAGCGCTGATCTCACTGCGCCACCAGCTGACCGGAATGGGGAGTGGTGGGGTCAGGGTGAATCTTGCTAAGAAAATTTTACGCCAAATACAAAGTTAAACACTCAACACAGTGTCAACGGCAACAACTTAAAATGGCGGATGGCGCCGGTATCCAACTTAAAATGGTGGGCGGCGTTCTTCTTCCTCAGTTCGTAAGTACAAGTTGTCCGTAAGTTAGACGTTCGTAACTTGGGGACTACCTGTACTCATTTATGTGATCAAAGGTTTGAGGGCTGAATACTCTAAGGCACTGTAGTTCTATGACCCGATGCAATTTAATGTTTTTGTTTTTGAGTATGAAAAGTGAAAAAATAAAGTCAGTGTGATGCAGGTGAACTTAACTGTTAAAGAAATAACCAGAGAACCTTACTGGTGTTGCTTTCACCACCTGTTAAAGCATTTAAAATAATGAGCTCAAACTACATGCCCAATAGGCATTTTTCAGCACCTTTCTTCAGTTCTGAAGGTTATGATTATAATTGTTCTTCCTCTTTGTGTATACCCAACCAGAACTTTCCCAGCATTTGCTTTTAATTACATATTGACTAATGCGAGATTTTATCAGTACTATGTATAATAGTTGCCTTGTATGCAAGTTTACATTTCATTTGCTGTGAAACTCCAAAGCACCCCAAGGCCACAGGTGCAATAAAACATTACAGTACAGTCCCTTTGGGCCACGATGTTGTACAGACCTATTAACCTTCGCCAAGATCAATTATGGATATACTTCCAATTCTTGATTAGCCAGGGCATTAAAGGATATGGGTTGAAAGCAGGGGAGTGGGGATGACTGGAAGAATTGGACAAGCCCATGATTGAATGGCGGAGCAAACTCGATGGGCCAAATGGCTTGCTTCTGCTCCTATATCTTATGCTCTAATTAAGCACTTATGAAGTCCCTGTAACAAACTCATCAACCAACTATTTAAATGCTTTCAAAATTAGAAATGTTGTTTAAATACAAAACATTAACAAAGATGGGAGGTGTCGCAAATACGGCTAAACATCCTGCTTTAATATTCTTCTGTGCAAAAAGTGTTTTACTTAACTGATATCCTTTCTGCCCTGCCCCCTCCACTTGAAGTATGGGGAACTGGCTGCCTTGGAACAGCAAGAATCAACTTTCCACGTGGAGCATCTCAAGGGACTAATATAATTACTAATATTCTCTGGCATGTAACTTTAAACAGAAAAGGCTCAAAATAAATTCAAATGTGCATGCTGAGACCAGGTATTACCAAATAGAACATCCATGGCATATCAAGTTCAATCTTCCAAATTTAAGCTTTAATGCTCAGAAAGCAACAGATTGATTTAATTTCCCTCCATCTTTAAAACTAATGACAATTACAACATTCTTTCAGTGAATTCAGCCAACTCAAAGGAAATGGGTACCATATACAAGTTTGTATGATTAATTTATTGCTCATCTACTTAATCAAACCCTTCAAGCCTTCTAGCCAAGAAAAGCAAAAGCCTACAGTTTTTGCACTCTAGATTTGGTACTTCAATTTCATTCTTAGATTAATACAAAACCAAAATGAAAACAATTAAACTACACCATGCTGAATATGTCCATGAGTATGCCCCTTGTTTAAAATTGTATGCAGATATCACAATAAAATAGAAAAATCTCTATGTCAGCAAAACAGTTAGCCATGACTACATTTACTACTGCAACTTGTCCGAGGCAAACCAAATTCTGATGCACATCACATGTGCTACTCAGTAACAATTCAAACAGCAGAAGAAATTACTCTTTTACTTTTTGCACACTTTGCAAGCCATACATAAGCCATAAATACACAAAGCTTTCACTAAACCAAATATTAGAACATCTAGCAGTATGACCTCAATCATTTTTATAAACATTCATGAACAGTACTCAATACAATCCAAACTGCTAAATCCTACCTTGCTATTAAACAAATATTCCCTCAATTTGCAACTTTTTCCAAGATCAGCAATGACCTTGAAACAACCTTGATTCAGCATTAGTTTCAAGCAATAACAGGAGGTGCAGAGCTCATCAAGCACCCTTAATTAATGCATAGTCCTATCTTACAATCTCCAGTGTTCTGAACTAGAAGACCAGGATCCAACTCTGGATGACCAGGGTGCAGGCACTCATCTAGCCAGCATAATGAAACCCACCTATTGCTGTTGAAGTGACAATGATACTGGGTGTATACTACTTTATATCAGCAAGTCCATTATGCAGTACAACACATTACAGGCCCTTTGGCCCATAATATTGTGCCGACCCTTTAGCCTACTCCAAGATCAATCAAACCCTTCCTTCCCACATAGCCATTTTCCTTTCATCCATGTGCATATCTAAGAGTCTTGTAAATGTCCCAAATGTACCTGTCACTACAATCACCCCATGCAGTGTCCCACACACATACCACTCTCTGAAAACAAAATTTACCCATGACATTCCTCCTATGCTGTACTTCAATCACCTTGATTGGGTTTCTGAAATAATCAGTGATAAAGATCAGTTTCATATCAACTGCAGAGCACGAGAAACAATTTAAGCTGTCGATAGTAGCATAGTGGTTAGCACAATGCTTTAAAGTGACAGCGATGTGGGTTCAATTCCCATCACTGTCTGCAAGGCGTTTGTATGTTCTCTCCATGACCACATGCGTTTCCTCTGGGTGCTCCAGTTTCCTCCCAGTCCAAAGACTTACCAGTTAGTAGGTTAACTGGTCATCGTAAATTGTCCCATGATTAGGCTTGGGGTCTGCAGGGCAGCACAACTCGAAGGACTGGAAGAGTCTACTCTGTGCTGTATCTCAGTAAATAAGTAAATGGATTAATTATACATGCTTTGCAACTTACCCAACTTTGAAGTATTTTTCCATCAGCTATTCATTATAGACTACCTGTCAAGTTAAGAGAACCTAAAAATTGCTGTGGATTAGTGCAGCACCCCAGATATAAAATCCTGAAATAGATCAGGTAGCATTTGGAGAAAGAACTCATGTTTCAGTCTCAAGTCAATGAAGACTCTACGTGAGAAAGAGGAAAGAGAATGAGTTGTCTTCAGTTGCAGAGGGAAAGGATGGATGGACAAAACCAAGAGAATGTCTGATAGAGTGAGATTAAATGGAACAATGACATTTAGAAGTTATGTTCTTTTTTCCTCTCTGTATAGTGTTGCTAATAGCAAGGCTCTGATACAGGATCAGCAGGCCAGGCTGTACCAATGGAGATAGAAACGAAGCCAAAAATCAAAAGTTGATTTCTGGCAGAAGTGGCCAACTCTGATACAGACAGAAAGGAAAAACATGCAACCTGATATTGACGACACAAGAGAAAACATAATACAAAATATCTTTATTTGCAAGGAAACCCAAAATAGGGTATATAACCACAATCATCACCAATAAATCTAAAAGAATATTCTGAAAGAATTTTTTGCCAATTACTGACAAATGTAGATTTTAATTAATCTTGTACGTGCCTCTTTGGATTGTCATTTGACAACTTACCCACAAATTTGTCCATCCTTTACTATAAAAACTAAAAGTAAAATTGAAAGACATGCCATACTTGCTCAGTTGGCTAGCTGAAAATTGTCAGAACAAATCATTAACATCATGTATGATCATGCAAACTAGAAGACTGTTATTTGCATATACTGTGATTGAATTGATCATCTGGTCTTTCTGACCAAGAAACTCAAGTACCAGCATTGAAACAGTTGACAGATAGCACAATACAAATCAGATAATCATTTTCCTCTAAGGTCTCCAGAAATTTTGTCAAAATATGGTGTTGGCGTGTGGCCAAATGGTTAAGGCTTTGGGCTAGTGGTCTGTAGTTCAAACCTCAGCCGAAGCAGCATGTGTCCTTGAGCAAGGCACTTAACCACACACTGATCCTGCGCGTTTATAGCCCAGTGGCGACAGTTCACGTAGTATGGACAAGATGCTTATCTGATAAAACATACCCTTTTCCCAGTAATATCTATTAGGTATTCCAAAATTTACTACACAATAGAACTGTTTGCAGTTTTTTTCAACAACTAAAAATGATTTAGATGTTCAATATGAATATTAGGCCATCTACGATTTCAGGTCAATTTCTTAAGATTAATTCAGACTATATGTGATTATTAATGGTTTGGAAAACTAATCTGAAGAATAATGACTGCTTAGAACCAAATTATATCATAATTTAGGGATGCAGAATCAGAAAGAATAGCAAATACAGTACTCAAGGTGTTGTGTCCAAATATGTGTAGTATAAGAAATAATGGGTGGATGATCTTGACGCACTATTTACAGATTGCCAGGTATGATGTTGTAGCCATCACTGAATTGTGGCTGAAGGATGGTTGTAGTTGGGAGCTGAATATCCAAAGTTACACATTATATAGGATAGGAAGGTAGGCAGAGGAGGTGGTGCGGCTCTACTGGTAAAGAATGGCATCAAATCAGTAAAATGATGTGATATGGGATCGGCAGATATTGAATCCTCGTGGGTTGAGTTAAGAAACTGCAAGGGTAAAAGGACGTTGATGACAGTTATATACAGGCCTCCCAACAGTGGCTGGGAGGTGGAACACAGATTACAACAGAAAATAGAAAAAGTATGTCAAAAGGGCAATGTTGGGGGGACGTCACGTGATGACATAGGGTCGAGATGTTGGGAATCCAGCTCCCTCGTAAAAAGTAATGAAATAGGGTTTAAATGAAGAAGAAATAATAAATACCTACTAGAAACTATTTATAAGTAACTCAGGATTAGTTTTGAATATGGCTCCTAAACCGAAACAGAAGGAAGCTACTACTTTGAAGACTGCGCAAATCGGCGGGGAAGAAGGCCTAACCGTATCAGCGAAGCCTCGGACTCAAGTTAGATCTCCTCCCGGCGAAGTGCATGGCACTTCTGATGATGTGGGACAGGAAGTTGCAGAAATGTCGGTGGTCTCTAAGAAGAAACGGCAAGAACAACGCATGCGCGAAGAAACAAGAATGCATGAACAGATATTAACAAAACTACAAATCCCAACTACGGCTGGAAGTGAATCGGAAGTGGAATCAGACTCTTTGGGAAATACAGAGGATGAAGAAGAGGAAAAGAAGAAAGGAGACTTAAGAGATATCCTGATATATATGATGAATGAATTAAAAGCTATAAGAACAAATATAAGGATGCAAAATACACTCAATAATGTGGTGGAAAAACAAAAGAAGATGGATAATAAAGTTAAAGAGATGGAAGTAAAAATGGAAGAAAACACTGAAATAATAGATAAGATAGAAGACAATAATCTTGCCTGGACAATAGAAAGAAAACGGATGTTGGAAAAAATAGATGCGCTTGAAAACTCTAGTAGACGAAATAATATTAAAATTGTTGGTCTCATGGAAGGTACAGAGGGAGAAAATCCAATAAAATTCTTTCAAGAATGGATTCCGAAAATTTTGGAAATGAAAGGAGGAAGCCAAGTAATTGAAATTGAAAGAGCACACAGAGCTTTAAGACCAAGACCTCAACAAGATCAAAATCCAAGATCAATTTTGATAAAAATGCTTAAGGTATCAAGATAAAGAAATGATCTTGAAGGCAGCTGCTCAAGGTGCTAAAAAGAGAAATGGGCCACTGATAATAGAAGGGAAAAAAGTTTTTTTTTAAATCCAGACATAAGTTACGATCTTCTGAAGAGGCGGAAGGAATTTAATCCAGTGAAAAAATCTTCATGGGAAAAGGGCTTAAAATTTTTATTGAGCTACCCAGCAAAATTGATAATTTTCCTGGATAACGAAGAAAGAAGATCTTTCGTTGATTACCGGAAAGCGGAGAAATTTGTACAAGAATTATTTGATGTCCACGAAGAGGACTAAAGAATTATAGAAATGAAGTGGACTAATGATGAAGACTGAAATAAGGTTGGACTTGATGGACATTTATAAGGAAAACAAAAATAGTTGAGTATTAATTGGGAGTAGAGACATTAATTATTTTCTTTTTTTTCTTCACTAATATATTTTCTTTCTTTTTTTTTTTGCGGGGGAGCTGGAGGAGCTCCTGATCGATGGCTGCGAGTTTCACATGTACAATCATGGCAATTGCCATGACCCGTAAAATGTGTGTGGGGGGGGGGGGTAATGTTGTGTTCTTTTTATTCGCAACATTAGTGGGGGGGTATTTTGTTTTTTTTCTTATATATTAGTTACCTTTTTTCTATTTTTCTTCTTTTTTGCCTGGATGGTTGGGGAGAGACTCATAGCAACATGGAGAATTTCAAAGAGTTCCCAAGGTATAATGAATGATTAATTTACTTAATTTTTTAAGTTTTAATGTTAATGGACTTAATGGACCTGTGAAAAGAAAGAGTTTTAACATATATTAAGAAAATGAAAGGAGATATAGCTTTTTTTTACAAGAAACACATTTAACAGAAACAGAACATAAGAAATCAAAGAGAGATTGGGTTGGAAATGTCATTGCAGCTTCATTTAATTCAAAATCGAGAGGAGTTGCAAGTTTGGTTAATAGAACTTTACCAATTAAAATACAAAATGTAGCAATTGATTTTGTGGGGAGATATGTGATTATACATTGTCAATTTTTTTCAGAATTATGGACTTTTATGAACATTTATGCACCAAATGAAAATGATGCAAAATTCATACAAGAAGTTTTTTTGAATTTGGCTGATGCACATGATAAAATATTAATAGGTGGAGATTTTAATTTTTGTTTAGATCCAGTTTTGGATAGGTCAACTAAAGTTGCTACAAAATCAAAAGTAATAAAACTAACTTTATCATTATTGAAAGATTTAAACCTGATTGATATTGAGAAAAATTAATCCAAGAGAAAGAGATTATTCATTTTATTCAAATAGACATAAAACTTAAGAATTGATTCTTTTTATTATCAAAAAATATTCAGGATAGAGTGAAAAATGTGGAATATAAAGCAAGAATACTGTCAGATCATTCCCCCTTGATAATGACAATGATAATGATGGATAAGGAGGAATCGATCTATAGATGGAGATATAATTCAATTTTATTAAAACGTCAAGATTTTTGTGATTTTATGAAAAAACAGATTCAATTTTTTTTGGGTACAAATTTACATTCAGTTGAAGATAAAATTGTATTATGGGAAGCAATGAAAGCATATTTAAGGGGTCAGATTATAAGTTATACATCTAAAATTAAGAAAGAATACATGGCAGAAATAGATCAATTGGAAAAATATATCGTAAAGTTAGAAAAAGAATCTCAAAGATATGACAGAAGAAAAACAAAGACAACTTGTTAATAAAAAAATTACAATATAATACACTCCAGACATATCGTACAGAAGAAGTAATTATGAGAACTAAACAGAAATATTATGAATTAGGTGAAAGATCACATAAGATTCTTGCTTGGCAGTTGAAAACAGAACAGGCTTCTAAAACAATAAATGCAATTAGAACTAGTGTAAATAAGGTTACTTATAAACCTTTAGAAATTAATGAAACTTTTAAAAAAATTTATACTAAACTATAACAATCAGAATCACAAAATAAGATTGCTGAGATAGATAAATTTTTATCACAAATAACCCTTCCAAAATTAAATTTGGAAGAACAGAACGGATTAGATATGCCCTTTACATTAAGAGGTTGAAGAAGCTTTAGGATCACTTCAGAGTAATAAATCCCCAGGAGAAGATGGTTTTCCTCCTGAATTTTATTAAAAAATTTAAAGATTTATTAATACTTCCTTTTATGGAATTAATATATCAAGTGGAAAGAATGCATAAACTCCCACAATCTTTTTTAACAGCGATCATAACTGTATTGCCAAAAAAAGATAGAGATCCTTTAAAACCAACATCATATAGACCTATTTGTTGAATACAGATTACAAAATAATAGCAAAAATTTTATCTAATAGAATATCTAAATATTTACCAAAATTAATACATATGGATCAAACAGGTTTTATTAAAAACAGACAATCAATGGATAATATAACCCGGTTACTTAGTATAATTCATTTGGCACAAAAAAAGAGAGGAAACGAGTGTGGCAGTTGCTTTGGATGTAGAAAAAGCATTTGATAGATTGGAATGGGATTTTTTATTTAAGGTATTGGAAAAATATGAGTTAGGAAAATCTCTTATACAATGGATTAAAACTTTAAATACTAATCCTCAAGCTAAAGTAGTTACAAATGGTCAGATTTCAACACCATTTTGCTTAACGAGGTCAACTAGACAAGGCTGCCCATTATCACCTGCTTTATTTGTATTGGCAATAGAACCATTAGCTGAATTAATTAGAACAGATTCAGACACTGGGGGCTTTAGAGTTAATCAAGAATAAGATTAATTTATTTGCTGATGATGTTTTGATTTATTTAACAAACCCATTGCAATCTTTGCAAAGATTATCTTTTAGATTGGAAGAATATGGGAAAGTATCAGGGTATAAAATAAATTGGGATAAAAGTGAAATTTTACCCCTTACCAAAGGAAATTATAATCAATGTCGATTAGTAACTCAATTTCGATGGTCAATAAATGGGATAAAATATTTAGGTATTAGAGTTGATAATGATGTAAAAAATTTATATAAACAAAATTATTTGCCATTATTAAAAAATGAGGATCTTGATAAATGGATGATGTTACCAATAACATTAATAGGTAGAGTTAATACTGTAAAAATGAATATATTTCCTAGATTGCAATATTTATTCCAAACTTTACCAATACAATTACCTCAGAAGTTTTTTCAAGAACTTTGGAAAGGAAAGATGTCAAGAATATCATTGGAAAAATTGACATGTAAATTTGATTTAGGAGGGTTACAACTTCCAAATTTTAAGAATTATTATAAAGCAAATCAACTTAGATTTATTGCGTCTTTTTTTGATCAAAAAAAAACCGGCATGGATTAGAATAGAATTAGATAAGATAGGAGAAAACATACCAGAAGATCTTATATATAAATGGGAATCCAAATGGATAAGGGGAAAAAAAGAATCTCCTATATTAAGACATTTGATTGATTTATGGAATAAGGTAAATATAGATGAGATAGAGACATCTTTATTAGCAAAAAGAACTTTAATTCAAAATAGGCTTATTCCTTTTACAATGGATAACAAACTTTTACATAATTGGTTCCAAAAGGGGATTAAATATATAGGTGATTGTTTTGGAGGTATATTGATGTCTTTTGATCAATTAAAAAATAAATATAAAATATCAAACAACACTCTTTTCTGTTATTTTCAATTAAAGGCTTATTTACGAGAAAAGCTGGGTCAAACAATGTTGATGCCAAAACCTAGTGAAATAGAAATATTAATTCAAAAAGGAAAAATTCAAAAATTTACATCTTGTATGTACAATTTGATTCAAAAATAGACAATTGAATCAGGAATTCATAAATCAAGACAAAAATGGGAATCTGGTTTGAATGTTAAAATTGATGGAAAAAGTTGGTCAAGATTATGTTCTGATAGTATGATAAATACAATAAATGTTTGACTTAGATTAATACAATATAATTTTTTACATCAATTATATGTAACACCACAGAAAATAAATAGATTAAATTCAAATATGTCTGACCAATGTTTTCAATGTAATCAAGAAATTGGTACTTCTTACATTCTACTTGGTCTTGTTTTAAAATTCAACCATTTTGGATAAATTTAAGACTTTTATTGGAACAAATTACTTGAGTACAACTCCCACATAGTCTAACGTTATTTTTATTAGGAGATACTGAAGGGACAATACCGAAACTTAAATTGAATAAGTATCAGAAAAAATTTATAAAAATTGCATTGGCAGTAGCTAAAAAAGTTATCGCAGTTACTTAGAAATCTGATTTATATTTAACTATGGATCGTTGGAATAATGAAATATATAGTTGTATTCCACTTGAAAAAATTACATATAATCTAAGAAATGAATATATATTTTTGAAAATTTGGCTCCCATACCTACAAAAGATGGGATTAAATATATAAGTCCTTTGAAGATAAAGTTATAAAGTAATTGGAGAAAGTAAAAATAAATATTAAAATTATTTTGAACTCCTTGGAGCATGTGGGGATCCTCCGATATCCAGGCAATCTTTTTTCTTCTTTCTTTCTTTTTTCTTTCTTTAGATAAGGGTTAAGGGGAGGGGGAGGATCAATATTATTTTTCTTTTTTTTTCATTACATTTATTCTTCGTAATTTTCTAAAAATTTAATAAATAAATAAGGGCGATGTTATCAATGTTATGGTAGTCATGGAAGATTTTATTATGCAGGTCGATGGGGAAAATAAAGTTGGTAATGGATCTCAGGAGAGAGGGTTCTTTAATGCCTAAGAGATGGATTTTTAGAGCAGTTTATCATCGAGCCTACTGGGGATCAGCTATACTGGATTGAGTGTTATGTAATGAGCAGGAGGCAATTAGGGAGCTTAAGTTAAAAGAGCCCTTTAAGAACCAGTGATCACAAAATGATTGAGTTCAACTTGAAATTTGATAGGGAGAAGGTAAAGTCTAATGTAGTAGTATTTCAGTAGAGTAAGGGAAATTTCTGTGAAAAATTAGGAAGGTGCAGGACGTATGTATCCCAAAAATGAAGAAATACTTAAATGATAAAATAATCCAACCATGGCTGACAAGTCAAAGCTATTGTAAGAGCAAAAAAAGGATATACAACAAAGCAAAAATCAGTGGGAAGATAGAGGATTGGAAATATTAAAAAATCTACAGTGAGCACCCAAAAAAATCATTAGAAGGAAAAAGATGAAATATGAAAGCAAGCTAGCAAATAATATCAAAGTGGATAGTAAAAGCTTTTTATGTTAAAAATAAAAGAGAAATGAGAGTGGATATAGGACCACTAGAAACTGAGGCAGGAGAAATAATAACGGGTGGGGGGACGGACGGACAAGGAGATGGCTGATGAACTAAATGAGTATTTTGCATCAGTCGTCTCTGTGGAAGACACAAGCAGTCTGCCTGATGTTGTAGAGTGTGAAGGAGAAGTGGGTGAAGTTCCTGGTACAAGAGAGAAGGTGCTCAAAAGGCTGAAAGACATAAAGGTACATAAGTCACCCAGACCAGATGAACTGCACCCTAGAGTTCTGAAAGAGGTAGCATGTTGCCAGAGGACTGGAAAATTGCAAATGTCACTTCACTCTTTAAGAAAGGAGGAAGGCAGCAGAAAGGAAATTGTAGATCAGTTAGCAAGACCTCAGTGGTTGGGAAGATGTTAATAGTCTGTTATTAAGGATGAAGTGATGGAGTACTTGGTGACATAGGACAAGATAGTACAAAGTCAGTATTGTTTCCTTCAGGAAAAATCCTGCCTGATGAACCTGTTGGAATTCTCTGAGGAGATTACAAGTCGGATAGATAAAGGGGATACAGTGGATGTTGCATATTTGGACTTTCAGAAGGTCCTTGACAAGGTGCCACACGTGAGGCTGCTTACCAAGTTAACAGCCCATGGTATTACAGGAAAATTACTAACATGGTTACAGCACTGGCTGACTGGTAGGAGGCATCGAGTGGGAATAAAATTATCCTTTTCTGGTTGGCTGCCAGTGACAGTGGTGTTAGGACCACACCCTGGGAAAGATTTCACTGCTAAAGTAATGGTCTTTCTGTAGGAACAGTGTTTGTGTTATGGTTAGAGGTAACGGGTGCTTTGAAATGTGAGCCATCCAATGAAGGGAGTGCCTTTTCTTGCTGTGTGCCTGACACTGGTGTGAGCTGGGTATTCTTTTCAGTGGGAGGAAGAGGTCATTATTCGACAAAGTCTGAGGAGATCGAAGGAGGATCAGCAACGGGGAAACCATGAGCTCCAACTTGTGCACATTAGGCCGTTTCATTAAAATGGGCTCTTTTCTTTACTAACCCTTTAGTCCAATTAATTATAAGGCTAAATTGTTTAATTGTATGCAGTGTACTGTTTGTTATTTCACAATACATATTTGTAACAGGGTAATGAATCACACAGCATCCACACAAACAAGGGGTTGATCACACGTCTGGCGGGGCCGGAGATTGTCTTTCCTAGACTTATGCAGCTGACGGAACCAGAGCATTCAGCTGTATGTAAATGATTTAGATGATGGAATAGATGGCTTTGTTGCCAAGTTTGCAGATGATACGAAGATTGTTGGAGGGGCAGGTGGCATTGAGGAAACAGGTAGGATGCAGAGGGACTTGGACAGATTAGGAGTGTTGCATGCGTGAATGAAATCACCGGAGAAAATTACTGGGAGATACAAACTGCCTTCTTTTTTCAACAAAAAAAGGTACTGCAAGCATCATATGGAGATAGGTCTGTTGGCCCGACATAGGGCTCAATATTTACTTGCTAAACACAAAAGGACAATTCTCTATTTACAAAATATAGACAATGCTTTCTTTTGAAACTACATACGAACTTCACACCTTCTGATTCGCATCCATCCCACAGTCGGCAGCAATATCTGGATTGGGATCCGCAGGTTTTAGGAATGCATTGTTTCAAACTGAATACACAATACATTATCAAGGAGCAGAAAACTGGTAGCTAAAGCCATTTGTTAAACATAAATGACCTAAACCCAAAAATCATCCAAAGGAAAATGGGCAAGATAATGGCAAATGAAAAACAACGCTGGAAAATGCACGATCATGCACTTTGGTAGTAGAAATAAATGTGTGGACTATTTTCTAAATGGGGAGAAAATCCAAAAATCTGAGACGTAAAGGGACATGGGAGTCCTTGTGCAGAACACCCTAAAGGGTAACTTACAGATTGAGTCGATGGTGAGGAAGGCAATTTCATTTCAAGAGATCTAGAATACAAGTGCAAGGATATAATGCTGAGGCACTAGTGAGGCCTCACCTTGAGTATTGTCTGTGAACAGTTTTGGGCCCCTCATCTTAGAAAAGATGCGCTGGCGTTGGGCAGGGTCCACAGGAGGGTCACAAGGATAATTCCAGGAATGAAAGGGTTATCATACGAGGAATATTTGATGGCTGTGGGTGTGTACTCACTGGAATTCAGAAAGATGTGGGGGGGGGGGGGTGGGGGGGAGATCTCCCTGAAACCTTTCGAATGTTGAAAGGTCTAGACCAAGTAGATGTGGAAAGGACGTTTCCCATGATGGGAGAGTCTAGGACAAGAGGGCACAGCCTCAGGATAGAGGGGCTCCTTTTCAAAACAAAAATGCGGAGAAATTTCTTTAGCCAAAGGGTGGTGAATTTGTTGCCACATACAGCAGTGGAGGTGAGGTCGTTAAGTATACTTAAGGCAAAGATTGATGGGTTCTAGATTGGACACAGCATCAAAGGTTACTGGGAGAAGGCCGGAAACTGGGGTCGAGGAGGAGGTAGAGAAAAAGGACCCGCCATGATTGAATGGCGGAACAGATTTGATGGGCCAAGTGGCCTAATTCTGCTATGTCTTACGGTCCAAATAAGCTCAGAAGCACACTCTTAAAGAGTTTTGCTCCCTTATGCTTGAGTACTCATGCCATGATTTTTAACACAATGAAACATCGGACGAGTATTGAGCAATCACTGATGCAACAAGACAACCTGTCAGTTGTTACATCAACCTCTACTCACTGACTTCGAAACTGTTCCTAGGTAGCACATTTTTCTCTGTTGTCAATGGAAACAGCTTTTGAACTAATATTTGCAATTACTATTTTCAGTTATTCCAAGTTGAAGATTCATTCAGCTTCAAATTCAAGTCACTTCTCATTTGAGTAATCCAAATACTTGTAGATATGCCTAGATTACTCAGATGCAAATCTTCTAGATAATCATTTATCAGAAGAGCATAACATAATGTCTTTGTATATCCAAATGAGAAACTGTTTTAGATAACCTATTGCCACACGTTAGCTCACTTGATTGAATGCACTCAAACACAGCCAGAAGAGGATCACTGCAGTGAATTAACCTAGCTGTTATAAAATCCACATTCACCCCATTAACTTTTATTTGCTTTCATGGAGAATACTAACACCAGTTTACACACTGCTAAAAGCCGACGTTAACCAGGCACTCAAGATACTGAACGCTGCCATCACCAAACAAGAAACTGCCCACCCCAATGCATTTCACATCATAGTCAGGAACTTCAATCAGGCTTGTTAGAAGAAATCTCTGCCCAATTGTCATAACCTGCAGGTGTCCTAACACAGTCGACCAAGACTACACTACAATTAGGAATGCCTACCATTCTGTCCCTAGACCACATTTTGGGAAATCTGATCACTTGGCAGTCCTTCTCCTACCTGCAGCTATTGGACTTAAGCATTTCCTTTCATAGTAGAATATCACTGTCTCCAAGTCATGCACAAACATGCAAAGTATAGTTAGACATACCTGTGTAAGCCATGTTCTTAGGATTTCCATAAGGAGTCCCAGGTTGAACGGGGCTATAAACCGGATTCATGATGGAAGACTAGGAACTCTAAAAAAAGAAAACACAACTTTCAATATTGTTTCTCCCCTATACAGAAATAATTTGTTGCAATTACTTGTAGTGATATTTTTGAATAAATAGCTAGCCTTAATATTTACACAAGATAAATCTTTTGAAAGATAAATAGAAATGACCAACTTAGCAGTAAGAGAAAAAACCTTACAAAAATAAGTCAAGAATTTAGATATGGAAGTACAGAAAATATAACCTACACCTAAAATTCTAAGGAAACAATTCCATCATGTGAACCCATAAACACCCATATTCAAGGAACAGAAATTGTTTACTTTTTATCATCGTGCACCAAAAGGTTAAAGCTTTAGAAGAGATGAACCAAAACAGTTCTCCAAATAACTGACAGTAACCGTTCCATGGGTATTGAAGCGAAGTTACCAGCCTCCTACTGCAGTGAGTCAAGGTCCTACTAAATTTAGCTAAGCTCTGCATGAATCATGCAGTTATGCCCAGATCTTAATTCAACTACTGCTGCAAGCTGTATGAACTAGTATGAACTCTGTTCTGTAAATACATAGAAGCAGAGAAAACCTACAGCACCTTTCAGGCCCTTTGGCTTGCAAAGCTTTGCCCAACAAGTCCTTATCTTAAAAATTAACTAGGGTTACCCATAGCTCTATTTTTCCAAGCTCCATGTACCTATCCAGGAGTCTCTTAAAAGACTATCGTATCTGCCTCCACTACTGTTGCCGGCAGCCCATTCCACGCACTCAACAATCTCTGCATAAAAGATTTACCCCTGGCATCTCCTCTGTATCTACTTCGAAATAACTTAAAAACTGTGCCCTCTTGTGCTGGAGATTTCAGCCCTGGGAAAAAGTCTCTTCCTATTGACACAATGCCTCTCATCATCTTATACACCTCTATCAGGTCACCTCGCATCCTCTGTCACTCCCAAGGAGAAAAGGCCAGGTTCACTCAACTTATTCTCATAAGGCATGCTCCCCAATCCAGGCAACATCCTTGTAAATCTCCTCTGCAGCCTTTCTATGGTTTCCACATCCTTCCTATAGTGAGGCAACCAGAACTGAGCACAGTACAACAAGTGGGGTCTGACCAGGGTCCTATACAGCTGCAACATTACCTCTTGGCTGTTCAATCATGGGATTGAGTTTAAGGTCAATGCACTGTATGCCTTCTTAATGAGAGTCAACCTGTGCAGCAGTTTTGAGTATCCTATGTACTCAGACCCCAAGATCCTCCACACTGCCAAGAGTCTAACTAATACTATATTCTGTCATCATACTTGACCTACCAAAATGAACCACCTCACATTTATCTGGGTTGAACTCCATCTGCCACTTCTCAGCCCAGTTTGCATCCTATCAATGTCCCGCTGTAACCTCTGACAGCCCTCCACACTATCCACAACACCCCCAACCTTTGTGTTATCAGCAAATTTACTAACCATGCCTCCACTTCCTCATCCAGGTCATTTATAAAAATCACGAAGAGTAGGGGTCCCAGAACAGATCCCTGAGGCACACCACTGGTCACAGACCTCCATGTAGAATATGACCCATCGACAACCACTCTTTGCCTTTGGTGGGCAAGCCAATTCTGGATCGACAAAGCAATATCCCCTTGGATCCCATGCCTCCTTACTTTCTTAACAAGCCTTGCATGGGGTACCTTATCAAACACCTTGCTAAAATCCATATACACTACATTGACTGCTGTACCTTCAACGTGTTTAGTCACATCCTCAAAAAATTCAATCAGGCTCATAAGGCACAACCTGCCTTTGACAAAGCCATGCTGTCTATTCCTAATCATATTATGCCTCTTCAAATGTTCATAAATCCTGCCTCTCAGTATCTTCTCCATCAACTTACCAACCACTGAAGAAAGATCCACTGGTCCATAATTTCCTGGCCTATCTCTACGCACTTTCCTGAACAAGGGAACCACACCCGCAACCCTCCAATCCTCCAGAACCTCTCCCGCCCCCATTGATGATGCAAAGATCACTGCCAGAGGCTCAGCAATATCCTCCCTCGCCTCCCACAGTAGTCTGGAGTACATCTCATCCAGTCCCGGTGACTTATCTAACTTGATGCTTTCCAAAAGCTCCAGCACATCCTGTTCCTTAATATCTACATGCTCAAGCTTTTCAGTCTGCTGTAAATTGCACCCTGGAGTTCTGAAAGAAGTAGCGGGAGAGATTGTGAAGGCATTAGTCACATTCTTTCAAAATAAAAAAATCAGTGGACTCTCTCATAGTGCCAGAGGATTGGAAAATGGCAAATCTCACTGCACTCAAGAAAGGAAGAATTCAGGAGAAAGGAAATTATTGACCAGTTAGCCCGACCCCAGTGGTTGGGAAGATGCTGGAGTCAATTGTTATGGATGAGGTTACAGAGTATTTGGTTATACAGGACAAGATAGGACAAAATCAGCATGGTTTCCTTCAGGGAAAATCTTGTCTGACAAAGGGGCTGGTATTCTTTGAGAGATCACGTAGGATGGATAACGAGGATGCAGTGGATGTTGTATATTTGGATTTTCAGAAGGCCTTTGACAAGGTACCACACATGAAGCTGTTTACATAGCATTACAGCAAAGTTACTGGCATGGTTACAGAATTGGCTGACTGGTAGGAGGTAGTGACAAGAATAAATAATTCTTTTCTGGTTAGCTGCTATTGACCAGTGGAGTTCCATAGGGGTCAGTGTTGGGACATTCTTTTTATGCTATATATTAATGATTTAGGTGTACGGAATAGAAGGCTTCGTTGTCAGTTTGCAGAGGATATGAAGATTGGTGGAGCGGATGTAGTGCTGAGGAAACAGGGAGGCAATTGTCAGAGAGTGGCAAATGAATACATGTAGAAATGCATGGTCTGCAATTTAGTAGTAGAAATAAAGGTGCAGACTTCTGGGAAAGTTAAAGTCTGTCCGAGTCTTATAGGCTCATCAGGCCAGTTAACCCAGCATTTTGCGGTACCATTTTCAGCTGGGTGGACTGGAGCAGTGAGTGGTTAAGTGCCTTGCTCAAGGAGACAACACGCTGCTCGGCTGGGGCTCGAACTCACACTTCAGATTGCTAGTCAACGCCTTAACCA
This sequence comes from Hypanus sabinus, assembly GCF_030144855.1. Lineage (NCBI taxonomy): Eukaryota > Metazoa > Chordata > Chondrichthyes > Myliobatiformes > Dasyatidae > Hypanus > Hypanus sabinus. The sequence continues at coordinate 28,092,830 of NC_082708.1, read as the reverse complement.
CTTGACACACGGGTTTTGGGAGAACATCCAAAATCTGAGACTCAAAGGGACTTGGGAGTCCTTGTGCAGAACATCTGAGGTAACTTGCAGGTTGAGTCAGTGGTGAGGAATGCTGGCTTCATTTGAAGAGGTCCTGATGCCTTATAAGGCAGGTGAGGCTCATCTGTGTATTGTGAACATATTGGGCTCATCATCTGAGAAAGATGTGCTGGCAATGGAGAGGGTCAGAGGAGGTTAACAGGATGATTCGGGAACATAAATAATACGTAAGTAAACTGTTGGATATGAATAGTTACAGCATTCTAGAAAATGTTCATTCAAAACTAGATACACCTAGATACCACCTTTAAATGGTATCCCTGGATTGAGTAAGCTGTTTAACAGATGCAACAATCCCCTTTTCCTCTCACTTATCTCATGGCCTTCTGTCTCTTTCACTACTCAACTTCCTAGCTCTGCTTCATCCCTACCTCAACGTTCACCTATCAATAGTGTTTCTCTCTCCTCCCCCATCTTTAAACTACTTCTAGCTTATTTTCTCAATCTTGAAGGGTTTCACCCAAATGTCGACTATGCTCCCCCCCTCCTGCTAGCCTGCTGAATTCCTCCAGCAAATTCTGTGTGCTGCTCGAATTCCAGCAATGCAGATTTTCTTTTGTTTGCACCAATTTTCCTTTTCATTTCATTCATTTAATTTTGGATAACTGAATTTCTTTGTAAGTATTACTACTAAATACTCTCAAAATCATAGGACCCAACACTAAGCAATCTATCAACTATTATCATGAAACTAGAACAAGCAAGTTCAGATCACTTAGTTTGAGTTAAGCAGCTGATGCATAAGCAGCATCTTCCAACATCAGCTGGAAATGGAGTAAAATCAGTATAAACTCTAGTGCTAGTATTTAACGAATGTCAAACATTGACACCACAAATGAAGTAGGTCATCTTGCTGCTCAGGCCTTCCCACCTCATATCTACATCTCAACAAATCTTGTGCAGTTCCATATTGCTCTACAATTTCAAAAGTTACAGAACTGTGCAAAAAAAGTCTAGACATCTAGCTTTTTTAATATAATTTTGATTTATAGAAAATGAGGAACAGCGCATTGTTTGGCCGATTTAAGTGTCGGGCAGACTGAACAGGTCGGATGTCGGGGCCAAGGGATAGTGTTTACTTGTTCTTCAAGTTTACTCATCTCTGCGCTGAACTGAGTCTATGGCTGTACTGAGTCTGTGGTCCTATAATTAACAAGCTTCTGAATTGACTGCAGTTGTAGACTCACTTCGTGAACTTCAGTTCTGAATGTTATTTATTTACTTTTATTGTTTGCAGTTTTTCCTGCATTGTCTTCTTTTAGTGGGTTCTATAGATTCATTGTTTATGGCTCTTAGGAGACTCTCAAGGTTGTATATATATACATAATTTGATAATGTACTTTGAACTTTAGATTTTTGTCTTCTGCATTAGTGTGTCAGAAGAGTATATTTTAGATTTTCAACATTTTCAAGTTAGATTTTTTGTTTTTCATTGAAGTAATATAAGTGTTATGATCCCAGCCCCTCCTTTGTGAGAATCACAAGAGCACCGTTGATGGGGGGGGGGGGGGGGTCAGTAGACCAGGAAGTGAGTGTGAGAGAGAGTGAGAGTGAGAGTGAGAGAGGAGAGTGAGAGTGAGAGTGATGAGAGTGAGAGTGAGAGTGAGAGTGAGAGAGAGTGAGAGTGAGAGTGAGAGTGAGAGTGAGTGAGAGAGAGAGAGAGAGAGAGAGAGAGAGAGAGAGAGAGAGAGAGTGAGAGAGAGTGAGAGAGAGAGTGAGAGAGAGAGTGAGAGAGAGAGTGAGAGAGAGAGAGAGAGAGAGAGAGAGAGAGAGAGAGAGAGAGAGAGAGAGAGAGAGAGAGAGAGAGAGAGAGAGAGAGAGAGAGAGAGAGAGAGAGAGAGAGAGAGAGAGAGAGAAAAATGCAAAATTGCATGTCCACCGGGATACAGAATAAGATGCCAGCGACTATTGTCTCTGGAGACCACGTGAAAAGCCTCGGACAGGTGGAGGCTTGAGAGAGAGGTTGCATCCAACTGATTTGACACTGCGACGTGCAGGAAGTATAAAGGAGAGTCAGGGGACACGCCTTCAGACGCACCAGAAGACACGAGAGTGTTCCCGCAGCAGCGGAAAGCCATTCTGAAGGAAGCACGTGCGTTAGATTCCGGGATTGGAATCTGTGGCTGGAATCACAGAAAACCGCTTTAACTACATTGGGAGAGGAAACCAAAGCTCCCCTGATTTCACGGAAGATTCATCGAGACTCGGCAATACTTTCTCTTCCTCCAACTCTCTCTCTCGGTCGCCCACGCAAACCCAGCGATTTTCAAGGGCTGAGGCCTGCAGACTTTCAGAGTGACTTTTATATTCCAACGGACAATCTATTAACCCCTAGACACAGCAGAGCTCACTTCTTAATGATGATTATCACTATACCACGCTTTAATTTGAATGTTGACGATGTGCACTATCTGAATGTATGTATTAACCCTGCTTTTGTGTCCCTTTATAAATAAAACGTTTGAAAATAGTGACACCAGACTTCAACAGACCTCTCTATCTTTGCTGGCAAGTTATCAGTTACGGGATATGTAACAAAAGTAACAGACCAATTTTCAAATATAAATTGATTACTTTGTAGGTATATAGCCCAGTGCCTGATTAAACAAAGGTAACAAACAGGTGCTAATGATCAATGACATAATGAGTTTAAAAAACTAAACTAATTAACTGAAAGCAAAACAGAAATAAATCAAACTGATGTCCTTTCTAAATTGGAAGTAGTCCAGCACTGCTATCAGCTCTGAACTAACTGGAACCAAGTACATCCCACCACAGTCCAGAGAAGTCTTGTCAGAAGTGGTCTTCAGAGAAGAGTTGCTGCCAACAAAACATTCCTTCAAAGTGGAAACAGAGCCAAGAGACTCACCTATGCACAAAACATAAATACTGGGGTGCTGAATAATGGCTGCAAGTGCATGGACTGACTAGTCAAAATTTTGATGGCAGTTTGACAGTAGATGCACTGAAGAGCACTACATAATGAGTGACTGCATTCTGCAAATGGAGTTGATCTGGTCAAAATTAATGGAATCCTCAATGCTGAGAAGTACAAGCAGATTCTCATCCATCAGCAATACCTCAGGGAGGGATCTGATCAATCCCAACTTAATTCTGCAGCAGGACTATGACCCCAAACACATGGCCAAAGTTATAAAGAAGTATCTTCACAGGGAAAAAAACACAAGACCTTCTGCAATAAATGGCATAACCTCCACAGAGTCCTGATCTCAATGTCATTGAAGCTATCTAGGATTAACCAGAGAGACAGAAACAAGCAGACAGTCAAACACTACAAAAGCGCTATGGCAAGTTCCCCCCTAAGATGCTTGGAACAACCGACCAGCTGATTTTCTTATACAGCTGCATGACAGAGTACCAAAGACAATTGATGTAGTTTTAAAGGCAAAGGATGGTCACACCAAATATTGACTTGATTTAGATTTTTTACTGTTTATTTTTGAAAGCATCTTTGCTTTACATAATTTTAACGTGTCTAAGACTTTGCAGTATCTACCTCCTTGAATACCCTTAGGTCAAAGGGTCGGCAACCCGCGGCTCCGGAGCCGCATGCGGCTCTTTGATCTCTGTGCTGCGGCTCCCGTAGTTTGTTAGTTTTTGAAATGTAATTCGAATTTGAAGATTATGGTGATCTCGTTCAATCTAAAACGTTGTGGAGACCATTTCCTGGCCATCCGAACCGGCTCACAATAGCCACCGTTCCGGCTAAGGGAGATAGCCTACGGGGTTTGTGAGTATGTGTCTTTTGGAGCATCGAGCCCACAGGACGGGTTGAGGGAGGCTTTAAATAAGGCTGTTTAGTTCGAATAAAGTTACCTTTGACTGCAGTGTCTTTATTTTAGCGCTGCGTGTAGCGCTACACCGCTACGTGTTTTTTATCGCTATTAATATACATCACCACTGCCAATGCTTGACACCCGCCAGTGCGCGCTTTCTTTTAATTCTTCGATCCAAGGTAGGCTAACTATGGAGTAACCTTCAACCCAACGTCTTTTTTCGGAGTTCAAAATGTTTTGTTGCATGCAGAAATGTAATTTCGTTTTCTCTGCAGGAGTTCATCAATTTCATAAATGCAACACATTATAGTTTGTTTATACAGAGCATAAAGGCAAAAAAAACCATTGTATGCAGTGTTATTTCATTTTAAATGTCAAACAGGTTTTGTGGCTCCCAGTGTTTTCTTTTCTGTGGGAAATGGGTCCATATTGGCTCTTTCAGTGGTAAACGTTGCCTACCCCTGGCTTAGGTAAAGCCTTCCAGAGATTTATTACAATTGGGAAATTCCCACTCACCTTAGTTACAAGATGAAGAACAAAACTTAAAGCTATGTCCCCTCATCAAGTTTTTCCTATTAGTAGAAAATCCATCTCATCATGACCCTTTTGGTTCACACTTCAAGATCACCATTCAGGAATACAGGTTTAAGCTTTTTTTTAAAAACAGGGAAATAGTTATCACACTCTACAAACCCATTCCCCTTCTTTCCAGCTATTGAAAGTGCAATAAAACAGAGTTGGATGGGGTATCTATAAAAATACAAATTAGTATAGGGCCCCTCAACCTCAAGTTTCTCCACAATTTAGCAAGTTAAGGTCAATGTGACTGCAAACAAATTCACAGTCAACTGCTTAGCAAATCTCTATTAATCTCATTCTTAAAAAATATTCAGACTGCTTCCACGATCCTTTTAAGTTCCAAAGACTCGTGACTCTCAAATAAAATGTCACTTCATCTGTCATAATTTGAGATTCTCCCTCAAGAATATCTACGTTGCCAAAATCCTTCAAGAATGTTTGTTTCAATTAAATCTTCTCTTCAGTGAGATCATGATCATAAGAAATAGGAGTCGTCTAGCCTGTCAAGTCTGCTCTGCTATTCAATAAGATCATGGCTGAACCAGCTGTGAACTCAGTTGCACCTATCTGTTTCTCCCCCTCCCCCAAAAACCCTCAACTCCTCTACTATGCAAAATGTCTTAAATATATTGAATACAGCAGCCTCTACTGCTTCCCTGAGTAAAGAATTCCACAGATTCATTATTCTCTGAGAAAAGCATTTCCTTCTAGTTTCCATCCTTAATTTACTCCCTGTAGGCATTCTCCTAGTTCTAGTGTCATATACAGTGGAAACAACTTTCCTGCCTCTTATCTATCACTTTCATAATCTTGTATGTTCCACAAAATCCCCCATCATTCTTCTCAATTCCATCAAGTACAGTCCGAAGCGACTCAATCTTTCCTCATAGACTAACCCATCTTCAGAATCAACTTGACAGAACTGCACCATGTCAAAGCCAATATAACTTTTCTCCAATAAAGAGATCAAAACTACATGCAGTATTTTAGGTGCAGCCTCACTAGTACCTTGCATAGTTGCAGCTATACCTCCCTGGTCTTAAAATCAGTCCCTCTAGCAATGACAGCCACATTGCATTTGTCTTCCTGATGATCTGTTGCAACAGCAAATCAACCTTTTGCAATTCATACACCACCACTTCCAAGTCATCATCATCATATGCCATACACTGCCAGAGCCTCAGCAACCACTTTCTTCCACTGTGACCTGTCGGCAGTCAAACCTCTTGCATTTCTGGTCCACTTCTTGAAGTTGTTGATCCAGGCTGTCCTCAGGCTGTCTGCCTCAGGAGTGGCTTCCTTCTACTCTGCCTTCAAGCACAGTGCATTCCAGTGTGTCATCAGTTCTTGAGACGTGTCCAAATCAGCTGCTTTTACGGTCCATGTTTCACAGCCATATAGGGCTATTGTCCATATGAGACTCTTGAGGAGGCGTATCTTGGTGTCAGTGCTCACAGATCCATCTTTCCAGATGTTCCAGAGTTTGGTAGTGCTTGTGCATGCCATTGCTTACCTTCACCTGATTTCCTTCTGCATCCATTTGTGTCATTTAGTTCTGCAACAAGGTATATAAAGCTGGACACTTGTTCGATCTTGTCATTTCTGAAGTAGATGTCAGCTTGAATTGCAGCTTCGCTTATCACCATAATTTTGGTCTTTTTGCCATTTATCAGCAATCCAAATTCAGCAGAGACTTTTGCAACATTATTGAGTAGTGATTGTAGGTATTCTTCTGTTGTGGCTAGCAGGGCTGTATCATCTGCGCATCTCAAGTCACTGATGGTTCTTCCTCCTATTTTAATACCAGTGGTGTCTGGAATTGCCAGTCTCATGATCATCTCTATAGATATTAAGGGATGTGACTCCCGAGTCACCCTGCACAAAAGCATGCAGCAGTGTTAGGCCACTTAGGTAATAATCTGATCTTCCACATTTTCTTCCAAAGTGGATGACGTCACATTTACAAACATTGCACTCCATCCGCCCAACCCTTGCCTATTCAACCCATCCATCTCTCTGCAGACCCTCCACATCCTCAGCACAATTTGCTTTTCCATCCAATTTGGTGTCATCAGCAAACTTCGATATGCTACACTCAGTCATCGCTTCCAAATCACGAATGTATATTCTGAACAACTGCAAGCCTAGTACTGACTCCTGAAGCACTGTGCTCACAACTAATTGCCAACAAGAGAAACACCCACTTATCCTAACTCTCTGCCTTTATTAGTTAACCAATCCTTTATCCATGTTAATATATTACTCCCAATTCCATGCATCCTTACCTTACGATCTCTTTTATGCAGCACTTTATAAAACAACTTCTGGAAATCCAAGCACATAAAATACACCTGTTACCCTTTATCCACTATGTTTGTTATATCCTCAGAGAACTCCTCTAAGTTTGCCCAAGCTGTGTCTTGTCTGATGGAACCACTTCTATTCAGATGTCTTGCTATTTCATTCTTAATGATCCCTTCAAACATTTTTCCCCCAACTACAGACATCGAGCTAACTGACCCATAGATACCTGCATCTTGCCTACATTATTTTTTTTAATAAGTGATATGGCATTCACCATCTTCCAACTCATCAGGACCTACCTAGAACACAGAGCATTTTGGTAAATCATCACAAACGCCTCTACTATAAATTCTACCATTTCTTTCAGTCCCCTAAAAATGCATTCCATCAGGCCCAGGGAACTTGTCGTCTGTCAGGTCCATTAGTTTGCTCAGCACCACGTGTTTAGTGGTAGCAATTGTGGAGGTCCTCACCTCCCATCTCATCCACAACATGTATCTTTGGCACTTTAAGCATGTCTACCACGTAAAAGACTGACATTCAAACCCTTAGCCATTTCCATTTCACATCATTCAAGGGGCCCATGTTCACTTTAGCTACTCTTTTCTGCTTTATAAATGATTATAAAACTAATTGTAAAAACTTTTGCTGTCTTTTATATTTTGTGCTAGGTTATTTTCATAATCTATTTTATTGTCTGTTCACTAGAATTCTAAATATTCTAAATGATCATTTTCTAAGTTAGAAAACATTTATCAGGGTTAAGCTCAATTTGACCATGTGTCTTTAAACATTACACCAACAAAAAATTTTAACCATTAAGGGCTTAATATACCTTTATGAAGCCAATTTATCGTTGAGTGATTAGCATTCATACAGAGTTTGGTGATGAAACAAAAACTTGGGCTTATCACAGTCAATAGCTTTCGAAACTGTTTTTCCCTTCTAGGTATTCAACAGGTTAACAAAACTGAAAAAAAAACTTGATGGTTACATAGCTTCATAAGCCTATTTGGTTATTGAACTAAAACAATGATTTTCTATCCCAAGTCCACAATCCTGGATGTTGCCTAGATTGGGGAGCATGCTTTATGAGAATAGGTTGAGTGAACTCGGCTTTTTCTCCTTGGAGCGACGAAGGATGAGAGATGACCCGACAGAGGTGTATAAAATGAGAAGCATTGATAGTCAGAGGCTTCTTCCCAGGGCTTAAATGGTTGCCACAAGAGGACACAGGTTTAAGGTGCTGGGGAGTAGGTACAGAGGAGATGTCAGGGGTAAGTTTTTATACTCAGAGAGTGGTGAGTGCATGGAATGGGCTGCCAGCAACAGTGGTGCAGGCGGATACAATAGGGTCTTTTAAGAGACTTTTGGATAAGTACATGGAGCTTAGTAAAATAGAGGGCTATAGGTATGCCTAGTAATTTTTAAGGAAGGGACATGTTCAGCAAAACTTTGAGAGCCAAGGGCCTGTATTGTGCCGTAGGTTTTCTAGGTTTCTGACCAATTGCCATTTCAAATGATTCACTGTCAGTACAAATATCTAACAATCTCAGACAAGAAACAGAGAATGCTGCCAATAAAACACAACAGAAAGAGTTAATGATCCAGTTGAAAACCATTATCTGAAGAGAGAGAAAACATAGTCCAGGTTGCAGAGAAAGTGGGCAAGAGAAACGAGACAAAATGAATATCTGTAAAAGGGTCAGGCCAGGTTTGCTGTGTGCATTAGTTGTTACTGAGAGGGGGGAAAGTTTTATGTATTTCAATAACAAGTCATTGGCATATCAATGGTGGGGGGGGGGGGAAACGGCAGCCAATATTATAAAAATGATTTGCAACAAAAATGACCAATTGTGATTACCAGAGGCTGGAGGTTTCAATATTGACTTCAGAAGGTTGCAGTTTGCCAAGACAAAAGCCCTTGTTTTAAATGGTATCAACTCAATAGTTAAATTCAGTTTTATCAAAGTAATCAAAGTAGCTTGATAAATAGAAAACTGTGCCTTTCCTACAGAAATCTTGCTGCACTTAAAACAGTTCTGAAGAAAGCATACCTGGAGAGCTACGATTTTAGTGTCAATGCTGAAGGAAAGATATATAGGACTTCGAGAAGGAAACAGATTCGCTAGCCTAATCTTTAGAAGGGACCGTCCAACAAGCTATTGAGGATAGATTCACAAGAATGAGTTAATACAAGCAAGAGTGCTTGACGGAGCTGATGCTCTGGCTGGAATGTCTAGAATACAGGACTGCAACCATAGCAGTAACAGCCTATTTAAGAGTTCTTTGAAATACAGTTATTTAATTTTCATTAAATTTCAAAGTTTACATTAAGTGAACTACATGGTCAGAATATATTACTTGCTTTGCATCTAGTGAAGTGCTTTTGCTTTTCTGTTATAATACAGGAAATTTGAGAAATCAGATTTATCATGGTAATATCTCATTAAAAACTTATAAGGAAAACCTGTCCTCATAGCCTTGATTATTGAGGAAAGAACAGTCAGGATCTGGAAGAACTTTCTCACTCTTCAAATAAAGCCAATCAGGACCGACCAAGAGGTTTCAAGTTAATTTTTCATCCAAAAACCGTGCGCTTAGTCTGACTTAATTGCCTCTATGGCAGGGGTTCCCAACTTTTTTTTTAATGCCAATGAACCTTACCATTAACTGAGGGGTCTGTGGAAGGAAATGCAGCCTCAAGCTTCAAGGCCCGTTAATGGTGGAAAGCAACAATGGGGCTAAGGGAAAAAAGTACAATGTCTACATAGCCCAAAAGAACAGTGACAATCATAGAACTAAAAATAGAACTAAAGGCCCTGAAACCAATGGATCAAATTACAACTCTGCAGTCAGATATAGTCATTGTCTTACAGCACAGAGATAGGCTCTCTGGCCCAAGTGGTCTCATCAAAGGTAGTCCCACATACCTGGTCAATATCCTTCAAAACTTTTTCTACAGGTATATCCACTCAGTGACCACTAAGTACACCTGTCCTGATGACGGGTCTTGGCCCAAAACGTCCAAGTTTCTATTGTACCTGTCTGAACCTCTTCTGTTGCCAACTCATTCAATACAGGTACCATCCTCTGAGTAAAAATAAATGAGAGCTGAAAATCTCAAAGTTAAAGGATGTGTCAAATCAATGAAAATTAACAGGAGAAAATTAACTTACAAGTTAGTTCAAGCCCATTCTGCCATTCAATAAAATCATGGTTAATCTGATTACTGCTCCACATTCACATGCCTAATATAACCCTTCAACTCCTTGCTTTTCTGAATCAGACTTAAAAAATACAAAGGCTCCTACATGCCGTTTGAGGAAAGGATTTCCAAAGATTCACAACATTCAGAAAACAAAATTACACGTTGTGGACTAAATGTGGGCATGCCCCCAGCACACTGTTTTTCTGTTGGTTGTTGACACGAACGATGCACTCCACTATATGTTTCAATGTACATGTGACAAATAAAGCTAATCTTTAAAGTGCTACTCATTAAAGTATTTATACTCATTATTGATTACATTACTCAATAACAATCAAAAGATCTTTAATTTTTAAATGATTAACGGTTTAATTACTGCCTTTTAGCTCTAGATTCTCAAGATGCAATCCCTTGCCATGCCCACCCTGGCAAGATTGCGTAAGATTTTGCAGCTCAATTAAGATCCCTCTCACACTTTTGAACTTCAGCTGATACACCCTAGTCTGTTCAACATTTCAAGGCAACCCACCCATTGCGGGTATGTCCAGCAAGCCCTCTTCAAAATGTTTCCTACTCATTAACATTCTTTTAAATAAGGAGACTCAGATCTGAGTTGCAAGAACAAACAGGCATTTACAACCATCTTCAACTCTACATGCCAGTCAATCCATCTCAGCCTTCTAAGGTCTAAACCACTACAGGGAAAAAAAACATTCAATTTGTACGTGATAAACAGCTGAGATTATGGATGCAGAAGCTATAAAAATTTTCCCTCAATATCTTTAAAACAAGAGTTTGTCATAGAATTCAAGCAGGGCAGAATATATACTTGTCTGTATTAATGGTACTGTGATGGACATGGCTGATAGCTTCAAGATCCTAGCAGTAAATGTCACCAAAAGTTTATCCTAGTCTAACTACATAGAAGCCTATGCACCATAGAGAGCATCGTAGTGTTGTGTGACAACTGCTTGGCTGAAGACAGCAAGAAATGGCAGAGTTGTTAACACAAGCAAATCTATCACAAAAAAACAGCCTCCCCTCCACTGGCACGGTCTACACACCCCACTGCCTTGGAAAACAGCCAACATTCCGGCAGGCTGCATCACTGTCTGGTATTTGGGGGGGGGGGGGGGGGGCTACTGAACAGGACTGAAAGAAGCTCCAGAGTTTGCAAATTTAGTCCGCTCCATCTTGGGTATCAGCCTACAATGTACCCAGCACATCTTCGAGGATCAGCGTCTCAGAAAGGCACCTTCCATTATTAAGGACCCCCAGTACCCTGGGCATGCCTTTTCTCATTATTACCATCAGGTAGGAGGTACAGAAGCCTGAAGGCACACACTCAGCCATCCCCTCTGCCATCCGATACCTAAAATGGACATTGAACCCATGAACACTACCTCACTTGAATATATATTTCAGTTTTTGAACAATTTTTAAGCTATTCAATATGCATACTCTGTAATTTATTTATTTTTTTCTTCTGCTTCCTTATCATGTATTGCATTGAATTGCTGCTAAGTTAACAAAATTCATGACATAGGCCGGTGGTAATAAACCTGATTCTGACATAATCAAAGACCCCTCCCATACTCATCATTCTTTCTTCTCCCCCCTCCTGTCAGGCAGAGGATACGAAAGTTCAAAAACATGCATCACCAGTCTCCAGGGATAGCTCCTAGCTCACTATTATAAGACTTTTGTATCGATATCATATGTTAAAGATGAGCTCAATCTTTCAATTTACCTTATCACATCTCTTGCACCTTCAAGGCTGAAAGTAAATTTATTATCAAAGTATAACTATATACAACATTGAGATTCACCACGTTAGACAGCCACAAAACAAAGAAACCCAATAGAACCCAAAAAAGACAGGCAAACACTTAAGGTGCAAGAAAAAAAATAACATTGTGCAAACAATAAAAGCAAGCAAATAACACTCAGAACTGAAGTTCAAAAAAGTGAGACCACAGCCTCAAACTCAGTCACAGCCAATCCATGAACTTGTTAATTGCAGGCCACAGCCTCAATACAGCACAGATGAGCAGCAAACTAAACGCTAGCCAGTCCCTCTCCTCTGGCCCCAATACCCCGACCTTTTCAATCTGACCCAGCACTTTAATCAGCCAAACAACAGGTCATTCCTTACTCTTGGACTGGGCTCTGCCACTTCAATAAGTTCGAGCCCTACACCTTATTTGTCTACCTACACTGGACTTTCCCTGTAACTGTAAAAGTATATTCTGCTTTCCCTTGTGTACTATCGTGATGTACTTATGCTTTCAAGTTCAACTTTATCGTTAATTGAACCATGCACATATTGTATATCCACACAAAAGGTTTATAGCAGTGGAATAGAAGCTAGCCTGGAATTTGGTAACATACATTTTTGAGCTTTTGTATATCTTGCCTGACAGGGAGGTGGAGAAGAAAGAATGACAAGTATGGAAGGGGTCTTCGATATGTACAAATAAAACATTCCTCCAGACCAAGTTGTAGAACAGTACCTATAACTCACACATGTCAAATAAAGTAAAAAAAGGTGCATATACAAGTTTACAAAGTACACAGTACAACTCCACTGGCACTTCATGTGATGAGACCAGGATGGTGGCAAGGAGTTCAGCAATCTTGCAGCCTGGGAGAAGCAGCTGCTTCCAATTTAACAGTTCCAAATGCTATGATATCTCTGGCCTGATGGTAGAGGGTCAAAGACAGGGGTCAGCAACCTTTACCACTGAAAGAGCCACTTGGACCCGTTTCCCACAGAAAAGAAAACACTGGGAGCCGCAAAACCCGTTTGACATTTAAAATGAAATAACACTGCATACAACGTTTTGTTTGCCTTTATGCTATGTATAAACAAACTATAATGTGTTGCATTTATGAAATTGATGAACTCCTGCAGAGAAAACGAAATTACATTTCTGCATGCAACAAAAACATTTTGAACTCCGAAAAAAAGACGTTGGGTTGAAAGTTACTTTTAAGTAAAATACTCAATGTCTATTTGAGTCCTTCTTGTATTTATGAAAAACGCCGAACTTAAATTTTCCGCCAGCAGCAAACCAAAAATATCATCAGCCAGCTGTCAGCCTGAAAAATAAAAGGACTATTTCACTGAACAATGAAAAAATATGAATATACATAAAATAATAGGCAATTAAAATATTTATCATACTTGGTTAATGGGATTTCTGCTCCTGGACCTCAGCGCACAGCGTCTGCACATCAGGGCTGTATGACGTCACCTTCATCTTTACACAGGATCGCAAGCTGTCATCTGTGAAGCATGCGCGATGTTTGTTTTTAATAAAGTTCATGTTGGAGAACACCTGCTCACATACATATGTGGATCCAAAGATCGACAGGACTCCAAGCGCATACTTTTTCATGTTTACATAAATGTCGGGCACAGCATTCCATGTTTCAAACACAAGTTGGTCCGGATTTGGAAGGTTTTCAATATCACTCCATTTGTGATTCTGAGCAAGAACGGCCTTCTGACGGGCAACATCTTCAAGGTCTGCTGTCAAGCGTCTAAACTTGGACACCCATATGTCTTTGTCGGCTATGTCGGCCAGTTCCATCTCAAGATCAGGTTGACTCACACCTGCCAATGCAGTCGTATTCAGTAGGGAAGGATCGATGCTTAAGGGAGTGACCGGGAAGGATAATGTGTTTTTTTCCTCTCTGAACTCACAGAAGCGTTTCCCAAACGATGTTTGCATTGCGATGATTGCAGAATGTAAATACTCCGAAATTATCATGTCGTGACCTTGTTTGAACTCTCTCAAATTGGGGAAGTGAGACAAAGTGCCTTTCTGTAGATCTCTGGCAAGCACTGTCAACTTGCGCTCGAATGCCAAGACATCCTCCAACATGTGCAGGGCTGTGCGTCCTTTCCCCTGAAGAGCTGTGTTCAGCGTGTTCAGGTGCGCTGTCATGTCTACCATGAAGTGTAGCTTTTCCAGCCACTCTGGCTGTTCCAGCTCAGGAAAGTTGAGCCCTTTGCTGCCCAGGAAAGTTTTCACTTCTTCCAGACACGCGACAAAGCGTTTCAGCACCTCCCCTTTGGACAGCCACCGGACTTTGTTGTGCAGCAGGAGATCAGAATATGCGCTTTCCATCTCGTCCAGTAACAAACGGAATTGACGGTGATTTAAACTTTTTGCCATTATTTTATTGACAATCTGAATGACAACATCCATTACTTCTGTGCATTCCGGAGGAAATGTTTGAGCGCACAGTGCCTCTTGGTGCAAGATGCAGTGAAAAGTCAGCAGCTTTCTGTCCAGCGACTTCTGCAGTAAAGCCACAAATCCCTTGTGCGTTCCCGTCATATTCGGAGCCCCATCAGTAGCTACTGACACCAGATGGGTGGTCTTTATTCCTTTGGCTCTTAAACAATTCAAGACAGCCTCACAGATGTCCTCCCCCCGTGTTTGGTCTTTTAGAGGTATCAACTCAATCAGTTCTTCCTGTGGCCCGGCAGAGTTTACATACCGGCAGAACAACGCTATTTGTTCAATATCGCCTTTGTCTTTAGACTCGTCACAGGCAATCGAGTAGGCCACAGCTGAATTGATGTCTTTAATTTGCTGTCTTGTGATGTCTTCTGCCATTTTTATGGTTCTGTCTTTGACAGTCTTTGCAGAGAGGGGCATATCCCTGATTTTCTGCACAATTTCACTCTTGTTTTTAAAGTCCGTGAATAGATGTTCTGAAATCTTAATGAAAGATTCTTTTATATATTCACCATCTGTAAACTGCTTCCCGTGCCTGACTATTTCCTGAGCGGCAATATAACTGGCGTATGTCGTTGATTTTCCTGACTTCATCCATTTCTGGAAATGATTTTTGCTCAGATCAACCTTCCGCATCAGTTCCGAAACGGCTTTTTTTCTCTCATCTCCATCCGGATATTTTTGAGCAAAGGCTGCGTGTTTACTCTGGAAATGCCTTGCGACATTTGACTTTTTGTTGTTTGCTAGTTTCTCATTGCATATTAAGCATACCGGTAAACCAGTCTCGTCAACAGTGAAAGCAAATGAATCTGTCCACGTATCATTAAACGTTCTGTTTTCTTCAGTCACTTTTCTTTTTTTAGAATTCTCCATAGTTGGCTTACCTTGGATCGAAAAATTAAAGAAATCGCGCACTGGCGGGTGTCAGGTATTGGCAGTGGTGACGTATATTAATAGCGATAAAAACACGTTGCAGCGGTGTGTTCAGGCAGTCAGTAAACTGCAGTCGAATAACTTTATTCGAACTAAACAGCCTTGCTTCTAAGCCTCCCTCAACCCAGCCCCCATGGACGCAGATGCTGCAAAAGACACGTACTCACAAACCCCCGTAGGCAATCTCCCTTAGCCGGAATGCTGGCTAATTGAGAGCCGTTTCGGATGTGTCAGAAAATGTGTCGCCACACTTACATTGTACAAGATCACCATAATCTTCAAATTTAGAATTACATTTCAAAAGCTAACAAACTAACATAAAATACATTTTAATTAAATACTGACCAATTATTTCCCAAAGCCACAGGGAGCCGCAGCACAGAGGTGAAAGAGCCACAAATGGCTCGGGAGCCGCAGGTTGCCGACCCCCGGTCAAAGAGATTGTCAGATGGATGGGAAGGATCTCTGACAACACTAAGGTTCTGTGTATGCAGTGCTCATGATAAATATGTCCAGTGGGTGGAACCGAGACCCTGATTATCCTCTCAGCAGTCCTCACAATCCTTTTAGGGACTTGCAGTCAATACTCACACCAGGCAGTGATGCAGCTAAGCAGGACATTATTGATGGTGCTCCTGTAAAAATTGGTTAAAAATCGGCGTGAGGTGAGGGGGAGCCTCGCTCACCTCAATCTCCTTAAGAAGTGGAGACACCGTTGTGCTTTCTTGACCAAAGAGGTGGTGCTGAGGGGCCATGGTGATCTGACTAGATGGCACGCAAAACAAAACTTTTCACAGTATTTTGGTATACGTGACAATAATAATAAGCCAGTTTATAAAGCTACATCCCTATTGCAGTTAGTTTATTCCTGTGTACCTATAAAACTTACAAAAACCTACAATGTGGAACAGGAGCATATGGCTCTGAAATTTAATAGAATCTTTATAAATATGGTCAAAACAGCTTAATTCTAGATACAAAGCAATTTTATTATTAAGGCAAAATTGGCCAAATGTGTCAAGTCCTGGTAAATCTGATCAAAAGGAGGGCACATAAACACTGGCTAAAACACAAGTGTTTAGAACAGGGGTTCCCAACCTGGGGCCAACAGACTTCTTGCTTAATAGTATTCAACAGGTATATTTAATGTCAGAGAAATGTATACAATATACATCCTGAAATTCTTCTTTGCAAACATCCACAAAAAACAGGAGTACCCAAAGAATGAATGACAGTTAAATGTTAGAACCCCAAAGCCCTCCCCCAAACTCCCGCCTCCCATGCATAAGCAGCAGAGCATTAACCCCCCACCAGCAAAAAAGGATCAGCGCCATCCACCGAGCACTCAAACATGCAGCAAAGTATCAATAAAGACACAGACTTGCAGTACGCCAAAGACTACTCATTCACCCGGTATTCCATAAGATATAGGAGCAGAATTATGCCTCTGGCCCATCAAGTCTGTTACGTCATTCAATCATGGCTGATCCTTTTTTTAAAAAAGAATCTCCTGCTCAACCCCAGTTCCTGGTCTTCTCCTTATAACCTTTGATGACATGTCCAATCAAGAACCTAGTAATCTTTGCCTTAATTACACCCAACAATCTAGCCTCCAAATTTGTGGCAACAGATTCCACAAATTCACCACCCTTTGGCTAAAGAAATTTCTCCGCATTTCTGTTTTGAAAGGGAGCCCTCTATCCTGAGGCTGTGCCCTCTTGTCCTAGAGTCTCCCACCATGGGAAAAATCCTTTCCACATCTACTCTGTCTAGGCCTTTCAACATTTGAAAGGTTTCAATGAGATCGCTCCTCATTCTTCTGAATTCCAGCGAGTACAGAACCAGAGCCATCAAACGCTCCTTGCACAATAACCCTTTCATTCCTGGAATCATCCTTGTGAACGGTTCACAATACTCGAGGTGAGGCCTCACTAGTGCCTTATAAAGCCTCAGCATCACATCTTTCTTCTTGTATACTTGACCTCTTGATATAAATGCTAACATGGCATTTGCCTTCCTCACTACGGACTCAACCTGCAAGTTAACCTTTAGGGTATTCTGCACAAGGACTCCCAAGTCCCTTCACATCTCAGATTTTTAGATTTTCTCCACGTTTAGAAAATAGTCTACATAGTTATTTCTACTCCTAAAGTGCATGATCATGCACCTTCCAACACTGTATTTCATTTGACACTTTCTTGCCCATTCTCCTAATCTGTCTAAGTCCTTCTGCTTCCTACCCATTTCCTCAGCACTACCTGCCCCCCTCCCGCCAATCTTCGCATCATCTGCAAACTTGGCAACAAAACCATCTATTCCATCATGTGAATCATTTATATACAACATAAAAAGTGGTCCCAACACCAACCCCTGCAGAACACCATGAGTCACTGGCAGCCAACCAGAAAGGGATCCTTTTATTCACACACACTGCCTTCTTCCAATCAGCCAATGCTCTAACCATGTCAGTAACTTTCCCGTAATACTTGGTGTAATACTTGCTCTTAACTTGGTAAGCCAGCCTCACGTATGGCACCTTGTCAACGGCCTTCTGAAAGTCCAATTATACAACATCCACTGCATCCCCTTTATCTATCCTACTTGTAATCTCCTCAAAGAATTCCAACAGGTTCATCAGGCAGGATTTTCCCTGAGGGAAACCATGTAACCATTTGACATAGCACAGACTCTCTCTCCCCCCCCCTCCAAAAAGGGAAAAAGTGTTGTCCCCATTTCACAGTGAGAGGAGACATAACAAAACAAGGTGTCACAAACAAACCCGCTGATCTATGGTGTTAAAAGTCTGTTGCGTCGCTTTTTCCGAGCTCTCGTCCCTAAGCACAAAGCCAGTTCACTGCTTTCGATCTTCCATGTACTCCCACGACACATCGTGGTATTGGTCCATGGCATTTAAAAAAAATAATGGATGGGAACCCCTGAGTTAATTACTAGGATTCCCAAGGCAACAAGTTGACCTCCCAATTTTCAAGTTTTGAAATCAGGAGACGCTCACTTTCCTAGATGAATGCAACTCAGTAATACCAGATCAATTCAACAAAGACAAAACATTTTGCTTGACTGGCATCAAAAACTCATGCTCTTCAGCAGCACTTTGCATCTCCCCTTGTACAAAATAGGCTACAGTGAATCACTGGTGTTCTGTAGTCTTTAAAAGAACAAGAGCAAAGGACACCCAGAAGCGTACCATCTGCATGTTCCATTCAATGTCAAACTTTATCCTGATTTGGAAATAAAGTGCCGATTCTTTGTTCATGGGTCTAAATCCTGGAATTTACACTGATGAATTCTATTACAAGGCACCCTGCAGTGGTTCAAGACAAATGCTCAACATTGCCTTTGATGCAGCTTGGGATGGAAAATAAATGCTAGCCTTGCCAACAATTCTCATGCACCGAGAAGGAAGAATGCTTTAAGCAATGTGCAATGAGTATAAAAGGATGATATGGAAGAGTGCATGAGATCAAACATACAGTCAGCAGCGTAAAACTAAGACCAGCTAAAATTCTCCAGTGTTCTACACCCTCTCTGTAGAATAAAATGATGCGCTCAAACTTACAATTCTACAGCAAGTATTCTCTTCAAATCGAGTTTCTAAAGACCATCTTTTCTGCACTATATTTGGAAACATTTCTTAAAGTCGAGTCACAATTTTCTTTGGCCACAAAGACTGTGCATTTTGATCATTTGTTCTGTCATGCTGTCAGATTTGACATCACTGAATGATAAGCATACTACCTCAAATTCCCAGTAAGGAAAAGAAACTTCAGATGATTTGTATACTTACTTTGGGGGGGGGGGGGGGGGGGGGAGGGGGAGGGGGGAGAGAGAAGAGGAGAGGAAGAGGGCTATTCACAAGTCTGCTATAACAAAAGGCATCAATAGACAACACATTGTAGCATTAGAGTCAGAGAAGTGCAGCTCAGAATCAGGCCATTTGGCCCATCTAGTCCATGCCAAAACCATTTAAACTGCATATTCCCATCAACCTACACTCCATATCCTTGCTATCCATGTATCTATCAAAACTTCTCTAATGTTGAAATCAAGCTCGCATGCGTAGCAACTCATTCTAACTCTCATGACCTTCTGAGTGAAGTTTCCCTTCATGCTCCCCTTTCTCCCTTAACCGATGACCTCTGGTTGTAGTCCCACCTAACCTCAATGGAAAAAGCCTGCTTGCATTTATCCTATTTATACCCCTCATCATATGGTATACCTCTAACAAATCACTCAGTCTTCTACTTTCTAAGGAATACAATTCTAACCTATTCAATCTTTCCTTATATCCCAGATCCTCCAGACCCAGCAATATCCTTGTAAACTTTCTCTGCACTCTTTCAACCTTGCTTACATCTTTCCTGTAGGTAGGTAACCAAAACTGCACACAATGCTCCAAATTTGGCCTCACCAACATCCCGATCTCCTGTACTCAATACATTGATTTATGAAGGCCAGTGAAAGCTTTCTCTATGACTATCTACCTCCTGTGGCACCACTTTCAATGAATTATGGACCTGCATTCCCAGATCCCTTTGTTCTATCACACTCCCTTATGTTCACTGTGCAAGTCCTACCATATAGTAGCTACCAAAGTCCAAAGCCTCACACTTGTTTGCATTAACTTCTATCGGCCATTTTTCAGCCGACGTAGATCCCTCCACAGGCCATGGGTCTTCCCCACTGTCCACTACACCTCCCCTCCCCCACCAATCTTGGTGTCATCTGCAAACTTGCTGATCCAGTTAACCACATTACCATCCAGATGACTGGCATAGATGACAAACAAAAAATGACCCAGCAAAGAGGCAACCTTCTTCGGCTTCTCCCACAAAGCCAGTGTCAAATCCAATTTACTTACGCATCCTGGATGCCAAGCAACTGAACCTTCTTGATCAGCCTCACATGCAGGACCTTGTCAAATGCCTTACTGAAGTCCACTTAGGCAACATCCACTGCCTTGTCTTCATCCACTTTCCTGCTAACTTCCTCAAAAAGCTTCAAGATTGGTTAGACATTACCTACCACACACAAAGGCATGCTGACCATCTTAATCAGTCCACAACTATCCAAATACTTGTATATCTGGTCCCTAAGAATACTTTCCAATAACTTTCCCACGACTGATGTCAGATTCACCAGCCTAAAATTTCCTGGTTAATGTTTAGAGCCTTTATTTTGAAAAAAAAACACAGCAGGACTTCAGGACTTAGGATTCGCTTTCACGTTGTTTGCTAGAGCAACTTCATGTCTTCTTTTAGCCCTTCTGATTTCCTAAGCGCTCTCTTGCATTTCGCAAACTGCATAAGCACCTCATTTGTTCCTACCTGCCTATACTTGCTATGCACCTTTCTTCTTAACCAGAGCCTCAATATCTCTTGAAAACCGAGGTTTCCAACATTTGTTATCTTTACCTTTTATTCTGATAAGCACATACAAGTTTGTATTTTCAAAATTACACTTTTGAAGGTCTCCCACTTAGCAAATACACCTTTGCCAGAAAACAGCTCGTCTCAATGCACACTTGCCATTTCTGATACAATCAAAATTGGCCTTTCTCCAATTTAAAATCTCAACCCATGGACCAGATCCATCTTTTTGCATAATTACTTTGAAACCTCCAGCATTGTGGTCACTAGATGCAAAATGTTTCTCTACCAAGTTCTGTCACCTGCCATCTTATTCCCTAACAGTAGATCCAATATCGCACACTCTCTCATTGGGACTTCTATACTGATGAAGGAAACTTTCCTGAACACATTCGGCAAGCTCTATCCCATCTAGTCCTTTTACAGTATGGCATTCCCAGTCAATATGTGGAAAGTTAAAAATCACATGCTCTAACAACCTTGTTTCTTGCAACAGTCTAATCTCTCCACAAACGTGTTCCTCTAAACCCTGAGGACTGTTGGGTAGTCTGTAATATAGCCCCATTAACGTGGTCATACCTTTCTTATTTCTCAATTCCACCCATAATGTGTCAATAATTGAGTTCACCAGTCTGTCCTAATAGAGCACTGCTGTGACATTTTCCTTGACTAGTAACAACACCCCTCCTCCCTTAATCCCTCCTGCTCAGTAACAAAATATTGAGTTGCCAGTCCTGCTCCTCCTGCAACCAAGTCTCACTACTGGCTACCACATCATAATTTCAGGTGTTTATCCATGCCCTGAGATCATCCCGCCTTTTCTATGATATTTCTTGCATTAAAATATCTGCAGCTCAGGACATTAGTCGCACCATGCTCAACATTTTGATTCTTGACTGTGTCTGAGGTCTTACCAACATCTGCCTACACAACCTCTTCACCAACTGTTCTGGCACTCTGGTTCCCATTCTCCCGCAACTCTAGTTTAATCCCCACTGCGCTACATTAACAAATCTTCCCACTAGGATATTAGTCCCCTTCCAGTCCAGGTGCAAACCGTCCCTCCTGTACAGGTCCCATTCTAGTCAAATCAAAAAGCTCTTAAATGCACAATTGTTACAGCTAGAAATCGTGAGAAGGCTACAACAGATGCCACAACCCTGAACCAGACTGCTTTCAGATACCTTCTTTGTGGAATGTGGCTTGAAAAACAGTACAGAAAATACTTTCACATTTAATTTCCAATATCACCCATATTCAGGTTAAAAAGTTAGTGGATAATTATAGTCAAATAAGATCAGGCAAAATGAGACTAGCAAAACTGACTGAAGATGACAGGCGAGAAAACTAAACAAGGAAAAGGTGCTTGGTCAGCTGGAGACGCTCATGGAGTGAGTACTGTTTTGGATTCACTCCATAACCTTTACTTTTTTTAACCTTTGATCACCCTTATTCAGCTTATTTTTACCTATACCGAAAGTTTCTTTGTTAATTTTTTTTTGATTTACTGCCAAGAGTTTGTTGTGAACTTTTGAAGATATGCTAACAGAAATGTCTCTCAGGTCTAAGGGACGGGACCCCGGACGCAATCCGAACGGTAACGGAAAAAAGTAGGCTCCGCCACAACAAACTCAATTAACTTTTGAATTGTTTATGGAGGTTTTGGATAAAAAATTTGCTGAACTACAACAATTTTTTAAAGAAGATATAAAGGCTTTTCAAGAGTACATGGTTAAGACGGATTTAGTAATTAAACAGCAACAAGATCTTATTGCGTCTCTGCAAGAAGATGCTCGGAAGCGAGATTTGACTATTGAAAAACTGCAACAGGATTTAATTTCGACCATTAAGCTGATGGAAGCCCTTAAAGCCAAGAGTGACGATTTTGAGAATCGGTCCAGAAGACAGAACTTATGTATACTTGGTCTTCCAGACGGCATAGAAAAAGATGACCCTTCGAAATATTT
This sequence comes from Hypanus sabinus, assembly GCF_030144855.1. Lineage (NCBI taxonomy): Eukaryota > Metazoa > Chordata > Chondrichthyes > Myliobatiformes > Dasyatidae > Hypanus > Hypanus sabinus. The sequence goes on along the minus strand of NC_082708.1, from coordinate 28,070,300 downwards.
TGCTCAACTTTTAAAAGAAGCGTTTCCGACGATTTTCCCGAATAACCCCCCTTTATTGGATCGGGCACATAGAATTCGGCGTCGATCACCAAGTGTTATAGACAAACCTTCGGTGGTAATTGTCCGGTTCCATTATGTACATGACAAAGAACAACTTATAAGAGCAGCTCGTCGAGCAGGAATGATTAAATTCAAAGAATTTTGCTTCTGCCTGGTCGAAGACTTTAGTCCTGACCTTTTAAAAAGAAGGCTTCTTTTTAAACCGTTGATGGCTAAATGTTATGAGAAAAATCTGAAATCTGCGCTTCTATACCCTGCGAAGCTCCGAATTTCTCCGTCGAATGCTCCACGACAGGTTTTCATTTCAACTTCAGAAGTGAGAAAATATCTGGAGGAGAACTTCCCTACTGCTACAGACACCAGTCTCTAATAAATGAACGATTCTGATCGTGTAAGATGGTTCTCAATCTCTTAAACCAGAATTAAAATCTGGTTATTGGTGTAGGTTCATCCTATACTTTATACTTAAGTTAAAGTGTGTTTGCGTCATATTAATTGTTTTGCCTTATACACTTTAATCATTTAACTACATACTTGTCCATTAACTTTGTTCCTTCGAAGGTATATTTTTAATTCTTTAAAGGTGAATTTTTCTTTGATTAAGATGGTGGTTTTTTGAAAAAGATTTTTGGTTTTGCTTAAGATGGCGTTATGTTTTTATTTTTATCGTCTCTTCCGTACAATGCATTGCTTATCATAGCTTAAATATTTTTTGTTTTGTCTGGGCTAGAGCCCGATTTATAATTTTTTTTAGTGATTATATTTTTATTCTTTTTACAACTAACTATACTTAGAAATATGGTTTTTATCATAGCGATTTTAATTTTTAAAGTTGGGGTGATTCTTTTATATATATCCTTTATATATGGAGTGTTCTTCAGCTGACAAGGGGGTAGGATTAGTCTTACTTTTTCCCTTTTTAAGTCATATTTTGGCTTTTTCTCTTTTTCTTGGGGGGTGGGGGGATGGTCTGTTTTCTAATTCTATTTTTTTTGTACCAGTTTGTGGCAGTTTTTTTAGTTGGGCTGTTTTTGAACTTCAAATATGTCTGTGTTGTCGTCACTTCCGGGTCTTCTCATTACTTTTGTTCCTCTTCCAGGTGCATGAGTTTATAAGTTGGTTAACCCTTTCTATACCAAAGGGTTGATTATAGAATTATGGCTCAGACCATTAATTTTGTGTCTTGGAATACTAATGGTTTAAATCATCCAATTAAACGAAAGATGATTTTCAAAGTAATGCTCATATCATTTTTGTACAAGAAACTCATGTGAGGAAGGAGGACAAATTTCTTTTTTTTAGATTTTGGCGGGGTCAACAGTATCACGCAAATTTGAATGCTAAAGTAAAAGGAGTTTCAATTTTTATTGACTCCTCTACTTCATTTGTTCGACGTGATATTTTTTCGGATCCGAATGGCAGATTTTTGTTAATTACGGGTTTACTTTGTAATAAAAAGGTTGCTTTGGTTAATGTTTATGCTCCAAATGTGGATTGTCCTGACTTTTTTAAGTCTTTATTTACTTCTTTACCCAATCTAAACGAATATAAGTTAATAATGGGTGGTGACTTTAATTGTTGTTTAAATCCTCTGATGGATAAATCTTTATCTATTCAGACTTTACCTAATAAGTCGGCCACTTGTATTAACTCTTTTTTGACTGACAATGGAGTTTTTGATATTTGGAGATTCCGGCATCCTAATGACAAAGAGTTTTATTTTTTCTCACATGTTTATCACTCTTATTCGAGAATTGATTATTTTTTTGTAGACTCTTGTTTTATTCCATTGGTAATCGGTTGTAACTATGATATTATAGCTATCTCTGATCATGCTCCATTATTACTTTCTATGAAATTTACGGATACAGCTTCTAATGCTAGACAATGGCAATTTGACTCTACCTTGTTGCAAGACTCTGACTTTATAAAATTTATGGAGGAGCAGATCGACTTCTTCTTCTCAACTAATTCTACAGATGATATTTCCTGCGGAACACTTTGGGACACTTTTAAAGCGTATATACATGGACAGATTATTTCTTATTCTGTTGGTTTGAGGAAACGTACTAAGATGGAAACTCTTTTATTGGTTGATAAAATTAAAGAGATTGATAAGAAATATTCGATTGCTCCTAGTAAGGAGCTTTACAAAGGGTTGAACTTCAAATGGAACATAGTTTATTACTTACATCCTCGATTGAAAATCAATTAATGAAAACTAAATCTGATTTTTATATACATAGTGATAAATCTGGTAAACTGTTAGCTAGTCAATTGAAGAATGCTTTGGTTAAACGTCAAATCACTAAGATTGGTCAGCAGAATGGGAATCTGACAGTTAATCGTGATGAGATAAATAAGGCATTTCAAGATTTCTATACCTCCCTGTATCAATCTGAATTTCCTCAAGATTACAATACCATGTCTGATTTTCTTGGGAAATTAAATTTTCCAAGATTATCATCTGATGATCTTTTGATATTGGATACTCCTATTACGGATGTAGAAATTAAGGGGGCTATTTCCTCAATGAATTCTGGGAAAGCACCGGGTCCAGATGGTTATACAGTTGAATTTTTAAAAAAAAATTCCGCTACTCTTTCCCCTTGGTTAGGTAAGGTTTTTGAGGAAGCCGTTAGATTAGGGAATTTGCCACAATCTTTTTATAGAGCTTCCATTTCTCTAATATTGAAGAAAGATAAAGACCCTACTAACTGTGCTTCTTATAGACCTAAACCTAATCTTTATTGAATGTAGACGCCAAGATTTTTTCCAAGTTACTGGCATCTAGATTGGAGAAGGTATTACCCAAAATTATTTCAGATGATCAAACTGGTTTTATTAAAAATCGTTATTCTTTTTTTAACATTAGGAGATTGTTGAATATTGTTTATACTCCCTCACATGACACTTCAGAATGCGTGATTTCATTAGATGCGGAGAAAGCATTTGATAGAGTTGAATGGCCTTACTTATTTAATGTGTTGGAGAAGTTTAATTTTAGTCCGATATTTATATCATAGATCAAATTGATTTATCATACTCCAGTAGCCTCAGTGTTTACCAATAATCAAAGATCTCCCTTTTTTCGCCTATTTTGGGGCACTAGACAAGGATGTCCTCTTAGTCCATTACTATTTAACATTGCCTTAGAACCTTTGGCAATTGCCATCAGACAATCACAGGATATTTTGGGTATTAATCGTGGGACAGATATTCATAAGTTATCTTTGTATGCAGATGATTTATTACTATTCATTTCTAACCCGGAGAAATCCATTCCAGCAGTTTTATCATTATTGGCTCAATTTAGTGAGTTTTCTGGGTATAAGTTAAATCTTAATAAAAGTGAATTGTTTCCGTTGAATAAACGGGTCCCAATTTATGGAAATTTACCTTTTAAATTAGTTAATGACTCTTTTACTTATTTAAGGATCAAAATCACAAAAAACCATAAAGATTTATTTAGATTTAATTTTTTACCCTTAATTGATCAGATTAAAGGTTTGTTTACTGAGTGGTCACCTTTATCTTTATCCCTAATAGGTAGGATTAATGCTATTAAGATGGTTATTTTACCTAAGTTTTTATATATTTTTCAAGCGATACCAATTTTTATCCCGAAATCTTTTTTTTTTACTAATGTTGACTCTAAAATTTCTTCATATATATGGCAGAATAAAAATCCCAGGTTAGGTAAAACATATTTACAGAAGACAAAAAAGGAAGGCGGGTTAGCATTACCTAATTTCAGATTTTACTATTGAGCAGTTAATATTAGATATTTGTTATGTTGGTTGAAAGATGGGGGTGGATTTTTTGGCCCTTGTTGGATGAGTTTAGAAACTAAATCAGTATCAGCTTATGCTCTGGGTTCTATTTTAGGGACTTCTCTCCCTTTTGCTCTTTCTAAATTGCTGAAACAAATTGACAACCCGATAGTTAAACATACTTTGCGTATATGGTTTCAATTTTGGAGATTTTTTGGGTTGACTCAATTCGTTTTAAATAGTCCTATTGTATCTAATTGTGTTTTTCACCCTTCCATTATAGATCAAGCTTATTCGGCTTGGAAAACTAAGGGATTACTAAGATTTTCTGATTTATTTTTAGACAATTGTTTCATGTCTTTTGAGCAATTATCCAACAAATATAACTTGCCTAGATTTCATTTTTTAGATATTTACAGATTAGACATTTTTTAAGTTCTGTACTCTCTACGTTTCCAAATTTTGTGCCTTCAGATATTTTGGAGAGTTTACTTGAATTAGACCCTTTTCAAAAGGGGCTTATTTTAAAACTTTATAATATAATTATGAAGATACGTTCAGAGCCTCTTTATAAGACTAAAAAGGATTGGGAAAGAGAGCTTAGTCTTAGTATTTCTAGTGAGAATTGGGATAGAATTCTTCAATTAGTTAATACATCATCGTTACGTGCCAAACATTCATTAATACAATGTAAGGTCGTACATAGGGCCCATATGTCCAAGGATAAATTAGCTTATTTTTACTCTCATATTAGTCCTATTTGTGATAGATGTCATTCTGAAATTGCGTTTTTTATGTTTTGGTCGTGTTCATTTTTGGAGAAATATTGGTGATATTTTTGATATTATTTCTGCGGTTTTGAATATCGATTTACAACCTCATTCTATTACCGCAATTTTTGGTTTACCAATGTTAGACTCAATGCATTTATCATCTTCTGCTCGTCGAATGATTGCATTTCTAACTCTGATGGCTAGAAGATCTATATTGTTGAATTGGAAAGAAATTAATCCTCCCACTGTATTTAATTGGTTCTCTCAAACTTTGTTTAAATTTAGAAAAAATTAGAAGTGGTACTTTTGAGACTTCTATTAAATTTGAAAAGTTATGGAGACCATTTATTCAACATTTTCATATGATGTAATATGACCCTGTGCCAAGTTCATTTGATTTCCCAGCTTTTAGCTTATATATTTTGAGAGGACCGGAAGTGACGGCATTGATGAATACTTATTTTTATGAGATATTATAAACAGCCCCCTTTTTTTTCTCTTTTTTTTGCTTCTTTTTTCTTCTATATTACTTATTAGTTATAGTTATTAGATTAGATTAGCTAGTTTTGCATTATATAATTTTTTTTTGTTTTTTTTCTTTCTTTTTTCTGTTCTCTTTATATCATACATTCTGAAATATTTAGATTTACTATGTTCATACATATATTTTATGGCTTATGTCTTGGTAAACTCATTTATATTGTAACTATTATGTATGTTTTTTTTCATATGTAATGGAATTTGTATGTTGGTAATTTCTTTATCAATATATCATTTGTATTCTGTCCATATTACTAATATTAATAAAAGGATTTAGAAAAAAAAAGGAAAGAAAAGAAAGGAAAAGGTACAGTTGGTGTTTCAGATTGAGATCTTGAATCCTGATCAGTCCCGATGTAGGGTCTGACCCAAAACATCGACCAACTTTCTACTTCCAGTCGCTGACTGATCCACCAAGTTATTCCTACAGTTTTCCCTGTAGCTCAATGCATCAAGAGATAATGAAAATATGTAGTTGGAGGGGATGAAGAAAGGGTCTATCAGATTAATGCTGGCTTTTAAACTGCCTTTCATCTGCTCCCAAATTCCTCCTCAGATGCATCACATTTTCAAACACTTATCCAATTCCCTTCTGAAAATTACTGATCAGCTTTCATCCTTTAAACAGTGTATTTCAAAATAATGTATCTGATGCAGTATTTTGTAATGCAACTCAATATACAAACATATTCCACAGGTAACATGAATTAAAATTCTGGTACAAGAACTTGACACAGCTCCCAAATCTAGAACCTAGCTCAAATTAAATCTTGATTAAAGCACGAATTGAAGCTTTCAGTCATTTATATTCTTTTACCTTGAGATTTTTAGTAATATGCAAAATGTGAAAGTGTCAGATCATAATCAGGATTTTGGCATTGCCCTATCACACTGTTCCTTCAGCATTCTTTTTAGGAAGCAACAGCAAACTTAAATATCCAGTAGAGATTGAGCTAAATTTGATACAGTGCAGCGAGTATTCAGCCCCCACAACCATCTTCATATTTTACTGTCTCATTTTCCAAATTTAAAATATAGGATTTTTTGAGCTAATCAAGCATCATGTCAAATTAAAGTAAAAATTTCAAAACCAGTCAATTTACTGAAAATTAAATACCAAAACTGAGGTTGAAAAAATATTCATCCCATAATTACTACACTAACTTCCCTCAAGCATAATTTTAGGCAGTCTCTAGAGTAGGTTACATGGTTGGCCCAACATTGTGGGCTGAAGGACCTGTAATGTGCTGTAAATTTCTATATTCAATGTAATATATTATCTTACCAACTCGCCCAATTTGATGATGTAGAAATTTGGAGGATCACTTGTTTTCAATGAATAAGAAAAAATACCTCTCCCTCTCTGTAATGGTAGATTTTTAACAAACCAAAATGAAGACAAAAGAGCATTCAAGACAAGTCAGGTAAATGATAGAGAAGCACAAATCTGGGGAATCGTACAAGACCATCTCAAAGGCCCTGAACATACCTTGGTGCTCAGTGCAGTCCACCATGAAAAAGTGGGAAAATATGAAAGTACACCACACTGCCTAGGTCAGGCCACCCCTCTAAGCTTGGTCACTGGAGAAGAATATAAGAGATGCTAGTCACCGAGTGAACTGCAGAAGTTAGTGGATGCAACCAGAGAGCAAGTTTATTGCTACACAATCTCTTAGGATTTACACAAGGTATTTATGCAAGAGTGGCCCTGGCTAATAGCACATCTTTGCCAGTCAAGACTTCGCAAAGCGTCACTTAGAAGATACTAAAAAGATGTGGAAGATGATCTTGTGCCCGGGTGAGACTAAATTGGAACATTTTGGCCTCAACACTAAGTGGTATGTGTAACGTAAACCTAATACTGTGCATCAGCCAGGTAACACCATCCCTACTGTAAAGTATGCTGGAGGAAGCATCATACTATGAGGATGCTTTTCAGTAGCAGTAACTGGAAATCTAATCAGCATTGATGAGATGAATGCTGGTAAATGCAGAGAGATCCTAGATAAAAACCTGCTAGCCTCTGCCAGAGAAAGATAGGAAACTGGGGAGGAAGCTAGTTTTTCAGCAGTACAACAATCCAAAGCACACTGCCAGATGAAGAAAATTCATGCCTTGTATGGCCCAGTCAAGAGTCTTGACCTTAACCCAATCAAACATCTCTAGCAAGACCTCAAAATTGCTGTCCACTGCCACTCTACAACTAACAGCACAGTGTGAGCAATTTTACAAGAATGAATAGACAAATCTTGCTCCATTACATTGTGCAAAGCTAAAAGAAATTTATCCAAAAAGACTACTGGCTGTAATAGCTGCAAGAGATGCTTCAACAGAATACAGAGTAACGGGGACATGAATTCTTTTGAACTGTGACAGTTCAGCTTTTGAATTTTTAGTCTTTCCTGATTTACAATTTTCCCCTTTTGTTTTGGGCTCTGCTGTGTATAAAATAAAAAGAGCGCATGATTCACAAATAAAAATTCTCAGTTAAGTTGATCAAAATCCCTGGTTGTAATACTCATTTATGTGAACAAAGTGTTGAGGGCTGAATACTTTTACAAGGTACTAAAACTTCAGAACATATTTAATGCATATATGTCGCAAAGCTCTTAACTTATATCACATAAGGAAACATACATTTGGAAAACATTCTAGGCGCATTTCAATTTTTTCACTTCAGCATCACCATGAGTAAAAGAATGCAATTACAGCACAAAGAAACAGACATCTTTAAATACAACTTAGGGATTCATTATGGGAAATGGTGACAACCATAAAACAAAATCTTGAAGATTCACTAAATTATACCCAAAATGATCACGTATATACATCTGAGTGATGGACATTTTATTTTTGTGGTTGTCAGAAAGACAAAGATAAAAGATACTAGGATAAGAAATACATTAGATTTATCAGTCCTAGTCAAGGTCATCGTTCATCTCTTTTCATGTATTCTGCTCACTCGTCTCCCACCCAACCAAACTCTTAATCACGTTGCCCTTACTTTCCAACTCTCAGTCTCAAGGATACCTCGCTCCAACCACCTTTGTCAATTTTTATTCGGCATATCCAGGGGAAAGGAATAGGAAAGGAAGCTTCCAAATTAGTTCACTATTCCGGGAAAAGTACATCGAACTTATCAAACCAACATAATTAGTTCACTCCTGGGGCTTCCTAAATTCAGAAATAACAATGTTAAAGAAACCTGCTTTATATAATCCTACTTTTATTTTCATTAAAAGAGCCTGTGTTAGATTTAACAGAACAGATATCCAGCATTATAGATATCACCAATAACCTGATTGGAAAATCCTACAAAAAAAAGTGGATACGGGTAAAGCCATCCCCACCACCGAGCACGTCTACATGGATAGCTGTCACAGAAAAGCATCAAAATCAGGGATCCCCACCTACCAGGTCATGCTCTTTCACTGCTGCCATCTGGAAAGTGGTACAGCAGCCTCAGTAATCTCACAACCAGATTTAGGAACAATTACTCAACCATCAAGCTTCCTGAACCAGTGAGGATAATTCAGTGATGGGGCAAGTGAAGTTATTACTACAATGTATGGATTCACTTTCAAGGACCTTTCATCTCGTTCTCAATATTTATTATTTTCTTTTTTCTTCTGTATTTGCTGTTTGTCTTTTGCACATCGGTTGTTTGTCCACCCTAATGGGTGCTGTTATTAATTGATTCTATTTTGGTTACTTACTGAGTATGTTAGCATTGTATATGGTCACATAAATTTAATTCTCAAAGTACATTTACTTTGAACATCCAAGTAATTTATGTATTGTGCTGTACTACAGCTATAATACAACAAATTTCACAACATACTGTATGTTTGTGATAATAATCCTGATTCCAATTTGGAATAAATCAATTAAAGCAAGTCTAATCTTAAAATTAAAATGCAATTTGCCTCTTGCTCCAATTCCATCCAGTTGAAAAATATCAACTTAATTGAGGGAAAGTGTGATAAATGCATTTGGGCTGATACAAGGCAAGGGAATATAGAATAAATCTTATTTCAAAGTCTAAATCATTACCCCCTCATTCCTGTGAATAACAACCCTTTAACTTAATTTTGTCTTGAAACAAACCTGCTTGACATGCTGCTCCTTGACTTCTGATTCCACATTCCCTAGCCCAAGACCACTGTGGAGTACTTTAATGATGGGCTTCTGAAAATCTTAAACTACTCCCATTCTTACCATTAATCACTTTATCACTTCTCCCTATTGAACAGCATGGAATGGATTATTAAAAATGGTGGTGGTGTTAAAAACTCGTGCTTAATGTCATAACTTCCATATTTTGGTCAACAAAAGAAAAAGTATGAGCCAGAGATGTGAAGCATTTCAGGATAATAAACCTCAGCTTTCAAATTTCAGAATACTACCATTATCCACAATAGGATGGACAGATTGAAGAGTGTGCATTTTAACGCTAGGAGTGTTGTGGGTAAGGACCTGGATCAGTACATATAACTTAGGACCTGGATCAGTACATAGAACTATGACATGTCTATAGACTTGTTTGAGAGGGGACCAAGAATGCTCCATGGTCAATGTTTTAGAAAAGATAGAAAAGGCAGCAAGAAGGTGGAGTAGTGTTATTAATTAGGGACAATAAGAGAGCAGCACTAAGGAACATACTGGACGGTTTATCCACTGAGTATATTGGTGGAACTCAAAAGGAGTTATCACTGATGGGATTATAGTACAGAGCCTTGCCAATAGACAATGGGACATTGATGAAGATGTGCAGGTAAATTAGGGAAAGGAAAAACAACAGGGGTAACTTCAACTTCCTTAATATATACTGGGATTTCCTTAGTGCAAGAGATTTATGTAGGGCAGAAATTGTTAAGTACATCCAGGAAGGTTTGTTAAATCAATACAAGACATAGGAGCAGAATTAAGCCAATTATCCCACCAAGTCTGCTCCACCTTTTATCATGGTTAATTTATTTCTCCTGTCAACTCATTCTCCTGCCTGGCACCCTATGTTGTGAAATTTGTTGCTTTGTGTTAGTAGCACAGTGTACTACATTAAAAATTACAAGATACAAGAAATATTAATGCAAAAAGAGCAAAAATAGGTAGGGTTCAAGAACCATTTAGAAATCCAATGGCGAGGAAATGGCAATGGCAATGTTCCTAAAACATTAAGAGTGTCTTCAGGCTCCTATACTTCTTCTTTGATAGCAGTAATAAGAAAAGAGCATGTCCTGGACAATGGTGGCCCTTAATTATGGATGCTGCCTTCTTGAGGCATCACCCTTCAAAAATGTCCTCAATGATGGGGTGACTAGAGCCCACAATGGGTCTGGCCAAGTCTACAGACCTCTTGTCCAAGAAGAGGGGCATACTGGACCAACTGTTGGACTGCCTGGCCAGGTGACCAGCCTTTCAGTGGGAGAAAAGTTAGGAAACTGTGATAAGAACACCTAAAGTTTTTAGGTAGCTATATTAAGTACAGACCTTGAGGGACAGTATTAAATCGAAGCAGAGCAAATAGTGAGAATACTAGCCAGGAAATAGGTAGAATTAATTGGGGACAGCTGTGTTTGTAAAGTACCCACACCTGACATGTGGAGAGTGTTTAAAGACCAACTGCACAGGGTACAGGACAGATGTGATCCAGTAGGAAGGGCAGACAAGGACGGCAAGGTACAGGAACTCTAGATGGCAAGAGAAGTGAATTTAGTCAAGAAAAAGAAAGCATACCCAAGGTTTAAGAAGCTGGAATCAAACAGAGCTTTTGAAGATTATAAAGAAGCCTGAAAAGAACTTGGAGAGAAGCCAGGACGGAACTTGGAAAGCTACAAGGCAGAAAACATTTTTTTTTAAATCACTAATTTTTTTATTGCAACACCAACAAATTACATTCAATACAACCAGTTGGCAATTACATTTTGACTGTTCAACCCCACCACCCCCCAACCCTCATCGCCATTCCCCCCCCCCCACCCCAGAAAACATCTTTGACAAGTTGTGGTAGTCCTTTGGATTCGAGGACAACACAGTATTGTGCAGTTCATCTGTGGACACTGAGGTGGCTCTGCAGTCCCAGTCTGGAAGCGCAAAGCCTAGCACAATGGGGGCACTGGAAGTCCATTGTTGTAATAATTGTGGCTGCTGTTCTGTGATGCTGCTCACAGTTTTCCATCAGTTTCTGACAGTGCCTGTCTTTAAAACTGGTGTAGGCTTCATAGCACAGGGCTCGCCAGTGGGTTCTGTCAGCAGCCACAGCTTCTAGTTCCCTTGGCTGGATGTCATTGTAGGCTTGCGTGGACAACCTTGAGGTCTCTTTCTGGTCTCCAGTTCACCATAGAGCAGCTGGCAAGGCATACGGTGGTGGTCCATTCTGATAACGTGTCCCACCCACCTGGGCATCTGGGCTCTGATGAACAGGGACTCAATGCTGGTGGACGCCGCACAATCCAAGACCTCCAGATTGGAGACGCAGTCTTGCCAACGAATGCCAAGGATGGAGCGGAGGACACGCATGTGAAACTTCTCCAGTTGTTTGATGTGTCGTTGGTTCAGAGTCCAGCTCTCACATCCATATAGAACAGACAGGATGACCACAACTCTGTAGACTAACAGCTTTGTGGAGATGCGGATGTTGTGTTGATTGAGCGCTCTGGTACGCAGCCTTCCCAGAGCCTGGCTGGCCTGGCTGGCCTTGCTGACCCTGGAGTCAATTTCTTTGTCCAAAGACCCATCACTCGAAATGATACTTCCCAAGTATTTGAAGCTGTTTACATTTGTCAGCTGGGTGTCGTCAACAGTGATTTTTGATTCTATGGGTTGGTGTTTGGCACGAGCTGGTGAAGGACTTCTGTCTTGTTCAGGCTGATAGTCAGGCCAAAGGGCATAGCAGTATCTGAGAATTTGTTTGACAAGTATAACTAAAGAAAATCCCATAGATACATACATCAAAAGCAAAAGGCTCACTAGGGAGCAGGTACAACCACTCAAGGATAAAGGAGGGAACATGCACTTGGAAGTGGAGGATGTGGATAAGGTCCTAAATGAGCTTCAGTATTTACCAAGAAAGATGCAGGCTAGGGAGATCAGTATGGAGCATGCCAATATGCCAGGGCATTTCAAAATGAAGGAGGTAGTGTTAGGTCTCAAAGAACATTAAGGGGACGTCCCCTGGGTCTGATGGGCCCGAAGTTACTGAGAAATGCAAGAGTAGAGATTGCTGTGTCCTTATGTCCTCTCTAGCCATGGGCAAGGTCCAAGAGAACTGACAATTAGCAATTATTTCATTATTCAAGAAGGGAAATAGGAATAATCCTGAAAACTATATACCAACGAGTATCACATCATTGGTAGGAAAGTAACTGGAGAGAATACTTTAGGATAGGGTTTAAGCGCATTTGGAAAACCATGGCTCTAATTAGGGCCAATCAGTGCGGCTTTATGCAAAGTAAGTTGTGCCTCAAAAACTATCACATTCATAAGATGACAAAGGTGATTGAAAGTAGTACTATCGATATTGTTTTTATGGATTTAAAGCATTTGACATGGTTCGTCATGGGAGGCTCATCTGGAAGATCAAGATGCATGGGATCCGGAGTGAATTGGCAATTTGGATTCAAAACTGGCTAGCCCATAGAAGACAGCAATGGTTGATGGGACTCATTCTGTCTGAAGGTCTGTGACTAGCAGTGTTGCATAGGGATCAAAATTGGGAGCTTATAGATTAAGCTGGGTTAGTAAATTTCCAGAAGGTATTAAATTTGGTGGTGTTGTGCATAACATAGAAGACTGGCAAAGGATACAGCAGGATACAGATCATATGGCACAGATATGGCAGATGACATTTAACCTAGCCAAGATTGAAATGATGTAATCTGGGACATCAAATGTAAAGAGACACTATACAGTTTGGAGAGGATGCTGAAGATGTTTACTGTCTGGCAGAGGTGGTGAGGGGAGACCTAATAGAGGCTTAAAATTGAGAGGCATAGTTACAGTATAGAGCCAGAAGCCTTCCCCAACTTGAAGTATCTCACACCAGACAGCAAGCATTTAAAGTGAAAGGAGTCAAATTCAAAGATGATGTACAGGGCAAGACCCTTAATGGTGATGTACAAAGGTTCCTGGGGTTGAAATCCATCTCTCTCTGAAAGTGGCTTCATAGGTTGATATAATGATAAAAGGGGCATATGGCATTCTTGCAATTATTAGTTGAGGAATTGACTTTAAAAACAAGTTATGTCACAGTTTTATACAACTCTAGTTAGGCCACATCGGGAAATATTACATTCCGTTTGCTCACTCCATTACAGGGAGAAGGTAGAGACATTACAGAGCACTGAAGATGTTTACCAAGATACTGCCTGGACTAGAAGGCATGGGCAAGAGGTTGGACAAAGTCGACTGTTCTCTCTGGAGTGGCAGAGGCTAAGGGAAGATCTGATACAGGTTTACAAGATTGAGAGATTATAGTTAATATGCTGCCAGCACCTTTCTCCAACTTGAAATGTCAAATACCAGAGGTAAGAATTCAAGTTGAGAGGGAGCAAGTTTACAGCTGCACTTGGCAAGTTTTGGTTTTACTGTGGTGGGTGCCTGTAATGTGCTTCCGGCTTGGTGATGGGAGGTAAGTACAAGGTATTCAAAGAGGCTGTTACATTAGCACACGAATATGCAGGAAATGGAAGTTTATGGACATTGTGTAGGCAAAAGGATTAGCCTATTGGATTACTAATTTAATTAGCTCAGAAAAAAAAGTGGTCTGAAGGGCCTATTCTATATTCCAATTCTGAAATCACAAGATATTATTTCTGCATAATAGATGCAGAAAGGTTTAAACTCACAGATCTAGACCCTATATAATTCTGGAACTTCAACTTCCCCCCCAATCCCCTTGCTCTGCTCTAATGTTAGACTTCAGACTGTAATTTAACAGCATGTAAAGATACCTGGAAAGCAAATTTTAGATTAAAGTCACTTGCACAACTCAGATTTTAGAAAAGCTGTTTCCTACAAATTTCAGTATTTCTCAGGATATTTTTCCTGAGTACAGTATATGTATTTTCCCAAATTAAATGTAGATGGCACAGTTAAAAAGTTACAGTATATTAATAAATTATGCAGTACTAAGATTTATAACAATTCAAATGTTTGATGAATAAAGCCATTTATTCAATGGCCAAGCTTTCTCCATAGCACTTACAGCATAACTACAAACATGCGCATTGTTTTTATCCTTGCTACTCCATCTGATAGTTTCTGCACAAAATAAAATAGGCATCACATACATCATTCAGTTACCAATCATGGAAAAACTTTTAAAATTCATTTAGACAATTAAGGAAATGCTGGATATTTAAACTCACCATAAATTTTAAAACTTACTTAGAGAAGGCGCAAGTTCAAGGTAGATACAAAGAAGGTATTCCCTTTCACCCTCGCATGCTGAATGGTGTGTGCCTAAAATGCACTCATAGCACTTAGGCACAAGAATGTGCATGAATTTTAAAGATATGCACATTATGTAAAAGGAATTAGATAAAAATTAGTAATAAAATGCCCAACTGTTTAGTTGGGTACAACATTATGAGCTGAAGGGCCTGATTCTGTACTGTTTTATCTAAAATAATCAAATCTAAAAAATTAATAGGAAACTGCAACACTCGTGTTTACAAAATTAACCCAAAACAATGAAATTCTAGTAATACCATGCTATGACAGCAACTTATAATTAATAATGCTTCCTTACTTTTTGCTATTTCTAATTTGTGAATTAATTTCTGAATTGGCCATTAAAAAAAATTATAAATCAAAGCACAATGAGGGCATAATCATCCTAGAGATTAGATTACAGGTTAGAGAAAAAATTGCAGTTTCAGCCATTAATAGGTTTTGCTTTTCATACAATTTGTTTACCTAATAATTGTAGTTTAAGTGCTCTGGATTTCCATTCCACTCAACTCATTCCTCATTTTAGAGGCAGACTACAATGTTTCTTTTAGCTCTTATACTAAATATCTCAAACTCCTCAGCCCTGCTTTGAACTCAAACCAACTAGAGTTAAAAGGAGAAATCCCAAATGGATACACAAAATACTACAGATGCTTAAAACTAGAGCAACAAAATCTACTGAAGGAACTCAGCAAATCAAACAGCACCTATAAGAAGAAAGGAATTAACTATGTTGAAACACTGCACAAGATCAATTCCCCCCTCAAACCCCCACCAAATAGGTGCTGCTTGACCTAATGAGTTCCTCCGGCAGCAGATAGCTTGTTGGAGCCGAGTAGGTCTTTGATATTCCGTTAGCCAAGTGCCAATGCTGTCAAGTCAGAAGGGAAGCAACTCAAGGCCTGCTCAGAGATACCTGGGCAGCATTTGCTTTACACCAAAGGTAGCTAATACTGACTGCCAGCTGCCAAAGGAAGTGTTTGAGGCAAGTACATTAGGTACATTTTAATATATGGACAAGATGAGGACAAGGAATGGACAAAGTGATGAGAAAGGGCATTAGTTTAAATGTTCATTTAAGTCAGCATGGCCAAAGGGCTCTCTGCACTTTACAACTATATGATGCTACTAAGGAGCTGTGACAAGTTTATAAACTATTCCAATATATTTTATACTTTAAATTAAAATATTATATGAAATTTTAGTTTTGGTCATTTTGAAACAAAATACACAAAACATTTCTTTCCCCCATTCTACAGAATTAACAATCCAACGAAAATTAACAATCCAACGAAAATTAACAGGGCATCAATTTGCACACCAATTCACCTTGGGATAAAGCTGCCAGATGCAGTGCACAATTTGCTTAGTGAATTACAGCTGAAACAGTAGGCTCAATGACAAATGTAGCAGTGAAACAGCCAGATGTATTAGTGTGTAACCTTCAGGGTGTCTCAAACTTACATATTTGACCTTGCACAAAGTGGACACTGTATTAAGGTGCAAGGAGCTCAGCATAACTGACCATCAGCATAACCTGTTCCATTAAACCAAGACAAAAGACATCACTAGATTGCAGGAATTCTTCTGGTGCTTAACCATTTGCCTTTCAACAAACATTTAAAACCAACTTAATTTTTCACAGATACAGTTCCTTAGGCTCAACAAGTCCATTCTGACTACACTGCCCACCTAGTTAGACCCCAGTTCCTGTATTCAATCCACACCTTTCCAAGTCAAATACCTCCATGCACCTACCTATCCAATTGCAAGTCTTTAACTGATACAATTGCACCTGCTCAATCACTTCCTCTGGCCAGCCGGTGGTGTAGTGGCATCTGCACTAGACTTCGGGGCGAGTGGTCCCAGGTTTGAACCTGGCCAGCTCCTTGCACGCTTTTCATCCATGCTGAGTTGAGTGCCGAGCTAGTAACTATAACTCATAAAACAGACAAATACTAAAGAAAATGGAAGGTTGCCACCCGATGCAGTGAGATGCAGGAGGATATCTATATCTAGATAGAGATATATAGATATAGATATATAGATATCCCAAAATATGTGTGGAAATCCCAGAAAATCAGTAGTTTCTCAATATTCAAACCCACCCCCTTTTGGCACCAACAATAATTCCACTGCCAAAGTCACTTTGGTCACATTTCTTCCCCATTCTGATGTTTGGTCTGAACAACTGAAACCTTTTACCATGTTTGCATACTTTGATGCAGAGTTGCTAATACGTAATTGGTTGATTAGATATTTGCATTAACAAGATGTACACGTGTACCTAACAAAGTGTCCACCGAGTGTAAAGTCCCATTTCCTATATTCACAATGCCCTGACTGATGAAGGCCAGCACACTAAACAACTTTTTCATTACTGTGTCGCCGGTCAACAAACTTTGCACTTGTAGGCCTAACCCATTGTTCTAATGCACTCCCTAGTGCCTTACCAATCATAGTACAAGTTCTGCTCTGGTTTGACTTTCCAAAACGCAGTATCTTGAACTCCATTTGCTACTCCTCCTCCCACTTCCTAATTGATCAAGATAACCACCTTCATTAACAAAAACCTTATTTCAAGTCATCCACAAACTTGCTGCCCAAGCATTCAACATTTGCATTCAAAGCATTTAAATAATGAATAACAAAGGTAACATATCACTGGCACCCGCAGCACAACAATAGTCATCGGTCTCCTCTTAGAGGACCAACCTTCTACCAACACCCACTGCTTCCCATCTCAGGGCCAATATTGAATCTACCTAACCGCCTCTGCCTGGACTCCATGGAACCGAAAGTTCCAGACCAGTCTACCTTATCAAAGGTCCCACTAGTCCAAATAAACACCCACAGCACTACCCTTTTTAATTGCTTATTCAAAAACTGAAAGGTTTGCCAAGTATGACTTTCCAAGCTCAAACCCATGCTCACTCCCCCAAATCAGACACTGTCCCTTTCAGCTTCCCCATTACAGATGTTAGGCCAAATGTTCTATAGTTCTGATTTACAGCAGCAGAATCCACCAGTAACAAAAATGCATTGCAGTTATTTCCACTGCACAAACATGCAACCTTTACCACCATGGGCAAGGAATATACAGGGATCCCCAACCGACAAGTATTCTGCCTTGGAAATATATTGTGGTTCCTTCATCAGCTGGAACTCCTCTACTTACAAAGCCCACATTAAATAAATAACAATAAAATAGTACCAATTACTTTAGTTAATTGCAGCTTTTTGAACAGCATTCCCACAACTTTTAATGCATGAAAGATCTATTTTTTTCAACATTCATTCTTCTTGGTAAATACTGCAAGGAAAAATTATGAATTATGTATTAGTACTCAAATGTCATCGTTATAAGCACAAATATGTTGGACATGCTCTGCGTGAAGCCTATATCAAAGGTCTATGGTTGTGCATTCTCTCACCTTACCTCGTGAGGCTGCATAACCTTTTAAAAATGGATGCAAAGAGATGAATCTGTAGTACACAAAGCTACATAAACAGACCGTTTGCTTGCTCACTGTCCCAGCATGAACCTCCCATTACTGCAGTGCAGGCGTATTTTCTATTTTCCAGACTTACGTCATTCCTCCAAATCTATTAACATCTCTTACCGATTCCACCTTCCATCTCCCCTTCTTCAATTCTCCCCCACCCCTACCCCCAGCTACATCACCCTGTTTCTAAATCTTTATCAAAGCCTGGTCCATTTTATTCTTTCACCTACCATAGTCTGTCTAGCTACAACCTTTTCATTTATAAAGAGTGACAACAGTGAAACATTGTCTGTTCTGTCAGTGTATAATGCCAATCAACTGAGTCAACTACACCATTTAAGGAGATCACAGATGAACAGCGTCCAAACTCTACTTAACCACCACTGTTAAACATCGCTCAATGCTAGTTTTTCCACTCCTCCCCCCTCCACATTCCTAAACAACCTAGATCAAGACATCCTTTTTTCATCTCCAGAGAAATGTTTCTCCATAAGCTTCATATTAACCATATAACCATATAACAATCACAGCACGGAAACAGGCCATCTTGGCCCTCCTAGTCCGTGCCGAACCCTTAATCTCACCTAGTCCCACCTACCCGCACTCAGCCCATAACCCTCCACTCCTTTCCTGTCCATATACCTATCCAATTTTACCTTAAATGACACAACTGAACTGGCCTCTACTACTTCTACAGGAAGCTCATTCCACACAGCTATCACTCTTTGAGTAAAGAAATACCCCCTCGTGTTTCCCTTAAACTTCTGCCCCCTAACTCTCAAATCATGTCCTCTCGTTTGAATCTCCCCTACTCTCAATGGAAACAGCCTGTTCACGTCAACTCTATCTATCCCTCTCAAAATTTTAAATACCTCGATCAAATCCCCCCTCAACCTTCTACGCTCCAATGAATAGAGACCTAACTTGTTCAACCTTTCTCTGTAACTTAATTGCTGAAACCCAGGTAACATCCTAGTAAATCGTCTCTGCACTCTCTCTAATTTATTGATATCTTTCCTATAATTCGGTGACCAGAACTGTACACAATATTCCAAATTTGGCCTTACCAATGCCTTGTACAACTTTAGCATTACATCCCGACTTCTGTACTCAATGCTTTGATTTATAAAGGCCAGCGTTCCAAAAGCCCTCTTCACCACCCTATCTACATGAGACTCCACTTTCAGGGAACTATGCACAGTTATTCCTAGATCTCTGTTCCTCTGCATTCCTCAATGCCCTACCATTTACTCTGTATGTTCTATTTGGATTATTCCTGCCAAAATGTAGAACCTCACACTTCTCAGCATTAAACTCCATCTGCCAAAGTTCAGCCCATTCTTCTAACCGGCATAAATCTCCCTGCAAGCTTTGAAAATCCACCTCATTATCCACAACACCTCCTACCTTAGTATCATCGGCATACTTACTAATCCAATTTACCACCTAATCATCCAGATCATTTAGGTATATTACAAACAACATTGGGCCCAAAACAGATCCCTGAGGCACCCCGCTAGTCACCGGCCTCTATCCCGATAAACAATTATCCACCACTCTCTGGCATCTCCCATCTAGCCACTGTTGAATCCATTTTATTACTCCAGCATTAATACCTAACGACTGAACCTTCTTAACTAACCTTCCATGTGGAACTTTGTCAAAGGCTTTGCTGAAGTCCATATAGACTACATTCACTGCCTTACCCTCGTCAACATTCCTCGTAACTTCTTCAAAAAATTCAATAAGGTTTGTCAAACATGACCTTCCACGCACAAATCCATGCTGGCTACTTCTAATCAGATCCCGTCTATCCAGACGTGGGATACCTTGTAATCTTTCATTCAAGTCATAGAGATGCAGAATGG
The DNA here is from genome assembly GCF_030144855.1 of Hypanus sabinus. Taxonomy (NCBI): domain Eukaryota; kingdom Metazoa; phylum Chordata; class Chondrichthyes; order Myliobatiformes; family Dasyatidae; genus Hypanus; species Hypanus sabinus. The sequence continues at coordinate 28,050,327 of NC_082708.1, read as the reverse complement.
AAATAGGTCCTCAATGGTCCACATAAACCATCAAGCAACCATTACTAATCCCATGTTAATCATATTTTTTTCTTACACACCCATGTTATCATCAACCAACCCCCTCCCACAACATCTCAGATTCTACCATTCACCTACACACCAGAGACAATTTACAGTGACCAATTAATCTGCCAACCAGCTCATCTTTGGAATGCGGGAGGAAACTGGAGCACCTGGAGGAAATCCACACAATCACAGAGAGAGAAACACAGCCATGGATGGTTATCAGAGGCCAGAGAGTTCAGAGGGATTGTCATTCTCCTGTATATGCATGCCACCTCTGGTGATCTCAGCAAAGGTTTCCACTTCGCTTAACAACCAGAGTTAAAAATTGGTTCATGAGTCCCCACACATTTATGGGCACTTGGACCAGCAATGATTAATTTCTCAGAAGGCTGAATGAAATATTCATCCTATGTTACTGGGCATACTCAGCTGTTCCTTGGGGTAGGCTGAGCCTTCTACCTTGAGGAACCCTACAGGCTACTAACAACACCCCAAACCATGGATTTATTTCAGACTACTTTATTAAAAACAAAATGTAATCTGGCAGGGTGAAAGTCAATGCTTATTTGTACTAATTTTCTATTTCAAATTTTAAAAGTCATTATGGAGAACATGACATTCTCAATCTCCCACCATCATGCTGCCACTAAAATCAAACTTATAAATCTGGATGTCTAGATTAGCGGTCATGCTAATAGAATACCCATGCTATTACATTCCCTATTCAGGCATGGTCAATTTATCAATTCTGGCTTTCTGATAAAGAGTTACACAGTTAAAACAGACTACAAAGAAATTTCTGACAGCTGTAAAATAACTTTTAAATTAAATTGAGCTATACCATCATTTTAATATCTCTTCAATAAATTTCACAAAACTGAATTGCACAACTAAGGTGCAGGAAAGTCTTATATCAACCACTCCAAGGACCTGTACAGTTTTCTTTCTGTACAACATGAATCATTTGATTAACAAGATCTTATAAAAAGGAACAGAAAAATTGAGAAATTGATCTATGTAATATGGAGAAATATGGATTCTGGTTATTTGGAACAAAGAGACTACTATATTTTGGCCCAATTAAGAAGCTGCCCCCAATTAGTCAAAATTATATGAAAATAATTAAGGTATATAAAAAAGACAAACTGAGTAACAAATTATTGTATTGAAAAGAGCAAAATTATAATATTACCAATAGCACTACTGTACCATAAAACTACGCATCGACAGAGGAATTCATCCAGTAGACATCAGCGCAGACACCTAATGCAGATAACGGGCTGTCTTCATACAATGCTATCAACAACTGCATCCTCCAAATCTTCATTTTCATTTTAACATTCAATATGATTGTTAATACCTTCAAATTATTTCTCGTTCCCAACTTGAAGTCCTCAAATTGTTCCATTTTCACTCCCAGCTGTTTCTGGTATCTCCAAGCCAGAATGCTTGAAACCACAGTGAGCAAAACAGTTCTGAATTTTCTTACTGTTTATTTCTCACCAACTATCAGACAAAAATCACTACTTTTTGAACAGAAACAATATGCAACTGATGTTATTTAAAATCTGCTCACTGTAAACATGCTGTAGCATCTAATGGACAGACATGTGCACACAACCGATGCTAGCTAGAACCTGTTGAGCAAGTCTACTGCTCCAATTAAGCAGCATGTCCTAAATAAACATAGGAAATCCCAACAACTTTCTCAATTAGTGTTTTTTTAAAATAAAGAGTTGTCCCAAATAAGCAGCTGCCCTGATTAACTAATGGTGCAATTAACCAGAATCCACTGTACATATAAATCGAAAAATATCCAACCACTACTTGATCTGGTGCACAAGGTAAACTCTTTACTAACAGTTACAACTCCATTGATCAGGCTACAGTTAGAATACTACATTCATTTCTGGTCTTCCAACACTAGGAAAATGAGCAAGAACGATTCTGGGACAGAGCATTTTGATAATGAGCAAAGACTGAATAGGCTAGCACGAGGAAATCTGCAGATGCTGGAAATTCAAGCAACACACACAAAATGCCGGTGGAACAAAGGTCAGGCAGCATCTATAGGGAGAAGTGCTGTCGACATTTTGGGCCGAGACCCTTCATCAGGACTCACTTCGTCAGGCTAGGTCTATTTAACTTACAGCAGAGGAGGCACAGATAAGATCAGTAGTGGGAAATGTTTCCTCCAAGAGGATCACAACCTTGTCATAGGGTTTGGAGGCTTGCATGTCTCTATGACCCAGAGAGACATGCTGGCTGGAGTCAGGCCCTTGTGCTTTGGCCCTTGGGTCACCCATGCCAAACAGGTCAAAGGCAAGAGGCCAGACTAAGAGTGGTCCACCAGTCTTCCAAGTTTGGGAATTCAGTTCAGGGCTAACATCCCTGACTGGTCAAAAAAACAGTTACAGAAACAGCAATGAAGAATCCTTCTATAATTGTGTGCAATGGTATTCTTAAGTCTCCACCCGGGACAAGCATTGCTGACAGTAGTGAAAATTGAGAGGAAGCTGCTGGCACGGTGAAGGAAGCTTTGAACACCGCCAAGATCAAAACCAAACTTGGCTTTTGAAATGTACAAATCATGTACAACACTGGCAAGCTAGCACAAATAACTGCAGAAATGTGTCATGACAACCCACATATATTGAATATCAGTGAAAGCAGATGGACAGGGTCTGGCACACTCAAGGCAACAACTGGTGAAATAGTTCTATACTCAGAAAGGGAAGATGGTCAGCATTATGGTGTAGACAGTGTCTACACCAAGGTGAAACTGTACCAGAGGTGTGTTTTGCCCACACACTTGTACAGGACGAAATGCTCTCGCATGACAGAGAGCAACCTTGCTAAGCTGTCATCATTCCACACCATGAGCCTCTGGAAAATTCTCCATATTTTCTGGCCAAAGATCTCCAACCATGCCCTATACCCCTTCAGTGACATCAATCGAACATGGCCACAATCATGAGAAAACACTGGAGATAGATTGGGCACGTGATGAGAAGAGAGGCCAACTCCATCAACAAGACAGTATTTCACTGGATCCTTGAACAGCACAGGAAACGTAGATGTCCTAAGACAACTTAGCACCATACCATGAAGACAGAAATGAGGACCATGAATGCCACCTGGCACACAATAGAGAAGTTGGCCAAGAAAAGACAAATGGAGAGCCTTCGTTGCTCCCCTAAATTTCACTGGCATTACAGGAGTAAGGGAAATGTTTGCCCATAACAGAGTGTATAAACCATAGATTTAGAGGGGATCTAATGATAATTTTTTTTAAATCCAGAGGCAATTAGAAACTAGAACACACTGAGGATGTTGTTCTTTTGGAATACATGTTAAGACTTTGGCATCTTAATGAAAGAAAGGTGAGAAATAACTGCCACGAAAGTGATCCAATTTACGTGGATTCTCAGCTGTACTGAAGAACAGGAAAGGGCATTAAGTATTCCTTCAGAACACATCCTATTTTTAATACTAATTTAGGATTACAATGGAACCAAGTATACTTGGGAGTAAACATTCATAGTAGGACTCCAAAAAGAATCTAATTCTTTACTGCATTCAGATTTAACTACAAACAGCATTGAGCAGATGATATTTTTACTCTGGCTTTACCAATAGTTATATAACCAAAGAAAATTACTTTATCTTCAGACTAAAATGTCTGCAGGCCCAAGTCCTCTGGAGACCTGTATGGATGGAAGAGAGGAATGGAGATTGTTTTGCTGATGTGATTTTGTTGTGTTCTGTGTTGGTCTGCTGTGCATTGTGGACGTGCCATGTTGGTGCAGAAACGTGTGGCAACACTTGTAGGCTGCCCCCAATACATCCTCAGCTGTTTGCTGTTAATGCAAATCATGTTTTTATTGTACCCGCAATAAATAAACTTGAATCTTGAAATGAAGATTAGAAAACTTATTCACAACCATCTTAAAAAAGCTACAGTTTCAGTCAGAAATACACCCAAATACAGTCTAAAAATCTGTTTAATCTTTTGAAATCATTCATTACTGAAGTAATTTTGACTCTCTCCTATAAATATCTGAAGTAGTTTCTACTGCATGGCCTTCACAATATTACTCTCTGTGAACTTTCTACTTAAAGGTATTCAAGATATTTTACATCTCTTATTTTTGTTTGGTTACACCTCTATTAGTCTCAACCCATTAGCATTGCACTCCAGTTCCTTCTATAGAGAATTTGAAACACATTTTCTCCATTGAATACCTTAACATAACTTTGGGATATGCAGTCCAAGAGATTGTTACACAAAGTTATGCAGTGAATCACAAACACTGGCCAAATACTACATTACAAACCAAACTGCGAACTCAATTTTTTAAACAGCCAACTCTATCTGTAAATTATGGCAACAATAATTGTTGTATTGTGTTCAATTTACTGATCTCACACATGGACAAGTACAGCCACAGACTGTTGTACACTCCATTGAAACAAAGCATAGTGTCAATTCCACTTGAGACTTTGGCACAGACACCCAAGTGTATGAGAGATCACCCAAGATTAACCTGATACAGCAAAGGAAACAAGTGATCCAAACAGGAAAAGGAATCCCATAAGTCACATCTGTTTCCAAAGCGGATGTAAAATGTCCTGTGGCACTATTTTGAAGAACAGCAAGTTATCCCTACCTCCTTTGGCAAACATTACTCTTCTCCTGTCAGTTCATTACGAGTCCAAATCAAATCTCATGCTTTTCTATCTGAATAGAAGACAATCTTCCGAGCTTGTTGTTTTAGTCATATTTTTATCCTGAAGGCTCAACATCCTTGACCCATGCTCAAGACAGTAAAATGATGAATTGGTAAATGGACTCGTAACCTCACAATCTACCTTGTTATGGTCTTACATCTTGTCTTCCACCTTCAAAGCACTTTATTTGGCATTCTGTTGGTCTTTTACCTTGTAATACCCATGTACTTATAATGATGTGATCCATGTGATCAGTATGCAAGACAAGCTTTTCATGTGTATTTTGGTGCATATGACGATAAGAAACCAATTCCAATTCTATCTTCTATGGATGTTTATATTTTGGGGCTTAAAGAAATCAAAGAATAAGCAAAAGACCTATTAAATGCCAATTCTTCAAGTCTATTCTGCAACATCCCAAAAACACAAGCTTTTACATTGTGTTTAAAGAAGTGATTTCCTATTTTTAATGTTTGTTACAGTTGGTCCTAACGAGTTTTTTTGGTTATTTACATCTTGTTTAAATAGTGGTTATACAACGATGGGCCAACAGTGTAAGAACAACACACACTATTTAGTTAGGCCTGCTGGGGTTTTTTCTTTTAATTTTGCATACATAATTTCAATCACTGAGGTCATACTATTCCAAGTCTTAAAAATCAAATTTATTCCACATAGGCAGCGTGCACATCTTTCATTTAGTGAAGTTGGAGATACAGAGCAAATAGACCATCTGACAAATCAGCAGTTAGCCAAGTTGGTGCCTGAAATATCTGGCTACCATGCAGCAATGGTTTCTGTACTTAGAGCTGAGCCTCAGTAAACACACTGCCTGCTCCACAATCACTGACAGCGGCAAGTGAAGCCACACCAAATGTTCTTCAGCAAGACTTGTGTCACTCTCAAATAATGTATGTTGTAAATCACCTGCACTGGCAGTTGTCCACTGCAAAGTGGCCAGCAAAACCTGTTGATGGCCAGAGAACAATCCCCAGTGCTGCTCACCGCACTCCCCAAACACAAACAAGATGTGCACTGACACAGTGCAAGAAAACAGTGGCCATCACCTAACATTGATACATTTTGCCACAAAACATTTAGGCCAAGGGCTCTGATGATGTATGACAGATATTATGATTTTTTATTATTGATTACTGTTGCTATATTTTGGATCAATGCTTGTAAACCCCTTCATGTTATATAAATGTTGATAAGTTTGTCTAGACTGTCCCTATTTCAGTCACTGACAATTTGAATTGGTAAAATATGCCTAAAAACAATGTTACCTGTAGAAGTTAAATCAAAATAGAACCATACTGCTTATACTATGCACTTTTCGATAGCACAGAATGAAGCAAACCTATCTTAAAGCAACTGGTTTGATCTACATTTCTTAAAGCCTTTACATGTACAGACTAAATGAGAATTGCAATCAAACTTCAAACATTTAAATATGGATACAGTTACAGCAAGGCACAGAAAATTTCAAGTAAGATGCCCGGTTTCAAAACAATCATTCACAATTCAGCAAATTCTTCAACTTCAAAGGAGATTCCATCCATATCAAAAAAAAAGAGGCATCTCATTCTTGAAAAATCTCAAACATTACTATTGTGTTTATCTATCTCTCCCTATATATATATATATATATATATATATATATATATATATATATATATATATATATATATATATATATATATATATATATAGAGAGAGAGAGAGAGAGATATGAATATATATGTATCCGTGCCAAAAGCTACAACATCTAGTTTAGCTGGAGTGTATTGTCTTAAATTATTTCTATTTGTAACTATTGCCTTTCTTACCAATGTTCAAAACTCCGATTTCCAACCAGCTATTGTTTCTGATAACCAACTTCTTTGAGACCAAATTCAAAATATTTAATCCAAAAAACATTACATGAATATTCAAAATTAAAAATAGTATTAAACCTTCACCACACTCAAAGTAACAGAATGGACAGTTGAAGAGCTATCTTCAACTATTATTACAACTAGAGCAATTATGGCCTAGAACTAGGAAGCTGAATTAACAGACATTGTTGCTGTCATGGGTACAATGGGCCAAATGGCTCTACCAGGAATTTAAATGATTCTACGCATTGAAGGTAGACATGACAAAACTGCACCTGCTGTTCACCTAACTCCCAAGCATGAAATACTTAAGTGAAATTAAATTTATCTCTGAAATGCTAAATAGCATTTAGATCAATTATAGATTAATACAGGTACCAACTGCACAAATTCAGGATGCAAGGAAGAAATTCTAATAGGTAGTAACGTTCACAGGATCTGAAATATTTTACATTGAACAGCTCACATTGCCAGTCATGGATGTAGAACAAGCAAGTAAGTTCTGCACGAATACACACAACCCATTACAGAGGAAGACGAGACATTCAAACATCTTAAAAACTGACAACCACTGAACAGCCAATCTACATTTTGTATTGTAATTTCCGTACACTAGTAAATACATATATTATTGGACAGTTGGCAGAATCAAAGTAACTGAATATTAGTGTCGTTTATTTTAGAAAGGGGAGGTGAACAGGACAGATTAAAAAAGATTAACAACATTGGAAAAAAATATAGCCTCAGTTATGTTCAATGAAATATTGCTTCGGCATTCAACCTAAAATATAAGTCAGCACATTCAATAAAATCGTGGCGTTGAAACAAAATCAGAAAAACTGCCTGATGAATGTGCCAAGGTCGACAGCAAGGTATATAGTGTTGTGCATCCGAGTGTTGGTACATCATCCTAGGAAATAAACTCCTCTGGTAAACATTTTTGAATCAAAATGTTCAGTATAGTTTACACTAGGCATAAATGTTATTTCGATGTATATCCGCACGTATATACACAAAACGGATTGACGTGTTTGAATTAACGCAGTTGCATCAGAGAAAATGAAAAGAAAAAAACTGGAAGAATTTTTTGGCCGAGACAGTCGAAACTGCAATGTATACCGTCCCTAGAGTTCCGTAAGGCCTTTCCCGTTGTTCAAGATGGACCAAATTAGTGGAAAACTATTAAAACATTTATGCTTTGGTCATTTGGTTCAACTGACATAGTTCTTAAAAACTAATAGCTTTTAATGCCGTTCAGGTTCTTAAAACCAGCAGCCATAACCCGTCCATTTTAAGTACTCGTATCATGCTCCTAAACAGCAGAAACAGGAATTGGCATTGCTTCAAAATGCAATCCACATTTTAACATTCATATATTTTTAAACATATACGCTATATATTTTGAAAAATTTGTTATTCGGCTGCATTCAGGTAATAGCAAAAGACCTATCTTAGTACAACATCAGCAGGGTCCTTTTCCGCGTTTGCGGGGGGGTGGAGAGAGACATGGTACTGAGATTGTTCACTAACTGAAAATATATTGTCGCCATCACAAAGACACTTCTAACAACTGAACGAATGCATTACACACGGAACCGCCTATATTAACTGTGCTTCAGGTGCAGCCCAACGCATTGAAACACCGTCTCAATGTCTATTTTAAAATAAACATGACAAAAAATGTACCCAGATTGCAGCAAGGCAAGAGAAAAAAAAGAGTGGGAATGGGAGCGTAGAAATGGGACCAAGGGGAAAAAAATCAAAATACTTGCTCTTGTTGGGTTTAGCGTAAGGAGGACATAATGAACAAAATCAAAGTTAAATAGGGGCATGCAGTTTGATGCATTCTCCTTCAAGCTTTGCGGCTGTTTCCGCGCCTCGCTGCATTCCTAGGGTTGTGAGAAAGAGTCTCTGGGGCTGATAAGCAGTGGACAAGGGGGCTCCTGCGCCAGCAACGTCCATTTTAGTTCACTATTTTTCTTCCCACCGTCCCTTCACGGGGAGCCCGGCATCCCAAAACAAACGGACCCGTGCGATCATTACCCCGCACGGAGACTTCGACGACCAAGTTGGGGTGGGAGGGAAGATTGAATCCCGCCGCAGCCAGCCCTGCCCCCCTGCAAAACTCAGTCAGCAGGCACAACAAACCGTCCATTTTAAAGCAACAACAAAAAAAACTCCCTTTTTTTTAATTGTTCCTCTTCCTTTCCCTCACTTGCAAAGGCGCAAAACGAGGAGAAGAACAGCAGGGCGCCTGTCGGTTCCAGAGCTGCAGTTTAGAAGAAAGATCAGGCGCTTACCAGCAAGAAGCGAAGCGAGCACCTCCCTCCCTGCCTGTTTATGGGATTTTTTTCTCTCTCGCTCCGCACAGCTCGGTCTCCTTCTCAACCCAGAGGGAGGGAAACGACCGAACGCCACATCCGGCACCGCCTCTGCCTGCCGCGTCATGACGTGCCGAAGGTAACCGGCTCCCCCTTCCCTCCCCAGCTGTCAATCATCCATGCTGTCCTACCACGAAGCAGCTTCCCGCTCTCCCCGCGTGAGTCCCTCGCGCCTCGCGGCCGATCTCCCTCCTGGCTCTCATCCCGCCAAGTTCCTCCCTCGGGGTTCCGAACACCCCTTCCAGGTGAGGAGACACTTGGGCTGCGCGAGTCGGCCGCTTGCCCCTGCGGGCGTGCTAGGTGCTACGCCCTCTCCCCTCACCGTCAGTCAGGACCCCGAACAGGTGAGGTGACACTTCACCTGTATGCCATTCGGGGTCACCTATTGTATTCGGTGCTCCTCCACGTTGCTGAGGTTCGATGCAGACTGGGGGACCTGGTTTGTTGAGCACCTTTGTTCGGTCTGTCACGAAAGGGAGGATCTCCATCTGGGTAGCCTCCAATCTGATAGCATAAACATTGATTTCTCTCATTTCCAGTCATTTCTTCGCCCCCCCACACACACACATACAGATACCTGCTCTTTCTATTCCCACTCTGGTTACTTTCTCACCTGTGCATTACCTCTCACGCCCCACCTTTCTCTCATGATCCACTTCCCTATTAGATCCCTTCTTCAGTCCTTTATCTCTTCCACCAAGCTTCTTCCTTCAGCCCATTTTCCCCCTCACCTGGTCTCACTTATCTCATGCCAGCTTGTGCTCCCTCCCTCCCCTCACCTTCTTAATCTGGCTTCTGCACCCTTTCCAATCCTGATAAAGGGTCTCAGCCCAAAACATTGACTCCTTATTCCCCTCCATGCCTGACATGCTGAGTGCCTCCAGCATTTTGTGTTTGTTATGCTGAAACCGAACGGGGTTCCAATCTGTTGTCCCAAGTTTCTGGCCATTCGGTTCTTTCTGGCCCATCATCCATTCTATCCCTAGTTCTTCCCTACCCTCTCAAAGAGTTATTGCAACTGGAGACACGTGTTAAAATCTGGAGCACGGACAATCCACTGGAAGAACTCAGCTGGATGAGCAGTATCTGTGGCGGGAAAGGAATTGTCATTAAAACCCTGCATCAGGTCTATTGCTCAGTCCCAGAACACAAGAAATTGCAAGGGGCCATAACACACAGTTCACTCTAGCAGGAAAACCTCCATTGAATCCCACTGCTTTGGGAAAGCAGGCAACTTAATAAAAACATCTTTCCCACCCTGGTCATTTCTTCTCCCCCTTCCATCCAGCAGAATATATAAAAGCTTGAGAACACATACCACCAGACTTAAGGACAGCTGCTGTACCTGTTATAGGGACATCCAGTATAAAAAGGTAAAAATGACCTACTATAAGAAACTTAAACAGGCCTATGGTACAATAGAAATGAACTCTTAATCTCTTGATATACCTCCTCATGGCTTATGTGAACAGTGCCTTCTCTGTAAAATATTATTTCACGTAGCAGTTGATTTCAGAGACTAATTGTACAATATATGATTTTACTTGAAGTAGATTACATTCTAGTTGAAGCCACAGACATCACTAAATTAACCATGCACTTAACAAGCCTGGATTTTCTCTGGTATGAGGTGCATTCCAGAAGACTGAAGAATTAGGAGTGGACCATCCGGCCCTTCAGACCTACTGTGCCATTTATCAAGATCACAGAGTTCCTCTGACTCAGCACCATTGCCCTGTATTTTTGATTCCCTTGCTATCCAGAAAACATTCAGACTATTTCAAATGAGCTCAGTGCCTCCACAGCCATCCAAGGTAACCAATGGTGTTCAGAAGGGATCTGTTCTGAGACCCCCTTCCTGCTCTTTGTGATGCTTATTAATGACTCAGATAAGAAAATGGAAGGATGAGCTAGTAAGTTTACTGATGACACAAAGGTTGATGGTGCAGTGAATACTACAGAAGGTTGTCATGGATTACAACGGGACATTAACGGAATGCAGAAATGGGCTGAGAAGTGGCAATCCAGATTTCAATCCAGAAATGTGTGAAGTGATACATTTTGGAAAGTTGAACTTGAAGGCAAAGTACGGGGTCAATAGCAGGATTCTTAGTAGTGCACAGAGGTCCATTTTATAGATCCCTCAAAATTGCAGTGAAAGTTGATATGGTGGTTAAGAAGGTGTATGATGTGTTGGCCTTCATTAGTCGGGAGACTGAGTTCAAGAGTCATGGGGTAATGTTGTGGGTCCGTTAAACTCTTGGTTAGATCACACTTGGAGTACTGTATTCAGTTCTGGTCACCTCATTATAGGAAGGATGTGGAAGCTTTAGAGAGGGTGTAAAGGAGATTTACCAGGATGCTGTCTGGATTAGAGAACATGTCTTTTGAGGAAAGGTTGAGCAAACTAGAGTGGAAAGTCAGCAGTCTTTTCCTGGGACAGAAGAGGCTATTACAGGAAGGCATAATTTTAAGAGGATTGGAGGATAGTATGGTGGGGGATGTCAGAGATAGGTTTTTTTTTTACACAGAATTTGTAAGTTTGTGGAATGTGCTGCCCCAGGGATAGTGGTAGAAGCAGATACATTAGAGGCATTTAAGAGACTCTTAGATAAGTACATGGATGAAAGAAAAATGGGCTGAATGGCTTGTATTGTGCTGCAGTGTTCTATGTTCTATTCACCTGACATCTCATACAATCAACTTCTTTCCTTATTCTGAGTGTGATCTCTCATTCTAAGTTCCTCAGCCAGAGGAAACATCTTTCCTTGCCGCTGTCCTGTAAAAATTTTGTAAGCTTCTATAAGATTGCTTTTCATTTCTCTAAACTCTGGAGAATGGCCAAAGTTGGAACCAATCTAGTAAACCTTTACTGAATGTAAAGCCACATTCGGAGTATTACTTTGCTCACCCTCTTTATTATAGGAAATATGTTACGAAACTAGAAAGAGTGCAGAAAAGATTTACCAAGACGTTTCCTGAACTTAGGGGCCTCAATTATAAGGAGATGTTTCCTAGACTAGGATTTTATCCCCTGGAAGGCAGGAGATTGAAGGGCAACCTGACAGAGGGGCATAGACAGAGAGAAACAGATCTTTCTTGAGAAGGGTTGCTAAAAACAAGAGGGCATACATTTAAGATCAGAGGTGAAAGATTTAAAAGGGACATCAGGGGCAGCATCTTCACACAAAGTGTGTATTTGGAGTGTGCTGTCAAAAATGATGGTTGACGAAAGCACATTAGCAACACTTCAAAGCCATTTAGATAAGTACATGGATAAAAGAGTTTGAGAGCAATTGCAGGCAGAGAGGAACAAGTCACTGGGCAACACAGTCGACATGGTCAAGGTGGGCCAAAGAGACTAGTTCCATGTTGTATGACTCCATGACTCAATAACTTCATTTCTGGCAATTATATTATTTTTGAGATGAGGATGCCAAAACTATATTCCAGGAGTAATAAGCAAAGCTTCCATGATAAAAATTCTCCCACAAGACTTATCTGCTCCCAAGATGAAAGCTAACATAACATTTGACTCTCTGACTGTTGCATTTGTTGTTATGAACTTCAACATTTCACAGTTTGTCACCAGATTTAAAAATATTCTTCTTTTCTGATTATCAGGTTCAGTTTTATGAGTACTTAGTTCCTCCATTTCTCATTTTGAAACAAAGATTGAACTAAATTCTGAGAGAGTATGGGGAGTAAAGAACAGATGAGACAGGCCACAGTGTAAGCTTAAGAAGATTCTATCAAAGAAGAGGCTGAGTGAGGAAAATACTGTAGGCATCTTGGTGAGGAAACACTTAATGGTAATTCCTTTGGCAGTATAGCACAGGAATAGCTCTCCAGCCCACTACGTCTGTGTCCACCATGTATTGTAAACTAATCTCATCTGCCAAGAACACATGCTAAGAAGAAGATAATCTGCTAGAAGAGTGGGAAGATGAACTAAGGTGTGATTTGGTGGTAATTACCACAACTCCAAGCTGATCTTGTGGACAGAGCAAGTGGTGGAAAAATATACTCAGCTCCAGAAGGTCATTTAGGGAAAGTTGTCAGCATTCTTCTGCCAGGTTTCAATTAAGTCATTATTTTGATGCAATTTATCTGCAATAAGGTTAAATATTCCTCAGGCCTAATTTGCAAGTAAGCAGACATTCTGGAGAGAGATCAAGAGAACCATAGAACATTACAGCACAGAAACAGGCCTTTTGGCCCTTGGCTGTGCTGAACCATTTTTCTGCCTAGTCCCACTGACCCGCACCCGGCCCATATCCCTCCATACACCTCTCATCCAGGTTGGTGATAGTTGATCAGCTGGCAGCAGTGGGAAATTGACCATTTTCCCTACCTCCAACCCTGCTAGTAAAGGAAAATAAGGTATAAAAAAATTATCAGCTGGGATTCAGTGACACAGATGGTTACCGAAAGGGTGGAACTGAATTAGATAACTTACTTGGTCACTTTGGCTACCAATGTAGGCAGAATAACAAAGGAAAATCCTTGAATCATGATGAAGTCAGATGATTAATTTTGTAAGTTCTCCCACCATTGTGTGTGCATGTGATTTTGTGGCCATACACTAGAGTTCACACTTAAAACGGGCAAGTGATTTGTTTTTTTTATATCTTAAAGTATGCTAATAAAATGGAAATGAACATGTGCATGATTTTTTTTAGGAATGCAATATATAATCACTTTGCATTTATTAATCAAGAATTAGACTGAAGTACAGTACACCTTGATGTGAAAAATGACTAGCTGCATTTTAATTGTAATATCTATGAAAATAGATTTTAAATTTTGGGATTGTGCGTGCTGAACTTTACAGCAATAGTTTATTTTTTTCTTCTTCCAGATATTGTGCCCATTTATCATTGTCACAGTCAATGTGGAAAGATACTTTTTATTTTGATCTATTTATGTGGAAAATGACAAGATGGATATTTATGTAACCAAGTAAATATTTTTCAGCAGAGCCATCTCTACAGAAGAACACAATGTCTGAGAGAAAACTGAATTTTCTGGCTCCATTTCAACAGAAGTTTGAGAAACAATTCTGTTGTGTGAGGAGATGCATATTTAGAATTGTAATAAGAGTAGTGGTTTTTTAAATTTGTTATAGCCAGGGACAATAAAGTGGATAAACTCACATGACCTGTTAAATGCTCCTAATGCTTGCGCCTCAAATAGTCTCAAACAACCAAGACCAGGTCTTGGCCTTCACAAGTGGCTAAGCTACTAAGCCCAGCAGAACTGTTTTTACTGACAGGAGAAAGCGGGTTACTGGTACAGTACCTTAAAACCAGTCACTTTGGGCAGATGGGGCTTGTCAGCCTGGGTTGGTAGCTCATCTAGGAGAAGGAAATTTCTGATCTCAAACCTCTGCTGCCTTGTAGCTATACCCATGCATGGGGAAGGCTTCAGGAGTAAATCCTGTGGGATAAGTCCAGACCTGAAGTCCCTAAGGCAGTCCTACATTAAGTTCAACACAGACTGATAGTTCATACGATGCTGCTGGTGCCAAACTGTATCAGTGTCTGCTGTTCCTTTGGGTTCATCAGCTGTGTGGAGATGGGGGAGCTTGCCACATGGACAACAGCTTGCTCTCCATATTCTACTGCCCTGGCTTGAGATCCTAGAGAGCTAGGACACAACATTCATGGTCAACACTAACCTAAGGAGGGCTATTATTAATAAGAATAGGATGTACGCCATGATGGGTGGACCATAAGCTATAATGAGGAACCAAGGGATATTGGTTCATAAGTCCAGAGATCCTAAAAGGTGACTGCACAGGTAGATAAAGGTCTTCCCAGTTTACAAACCCCCTAACCTATGTACAGCTTGTCCATATATGAACAAGCTATTTGGAGATCTGCAGGATGGATTTGCTAGTTGCTGCAGGGCTGCAGGCAATTTCTGCCACGTGAGAACTTAATTCACAGCTACGTTTCTGACCTGCACTGTACGGTCTATGTAAAGTTCACAGGAATGGAACCCTGCTGTAACTTAGAGAGGACCTGTGAAGAGATGAAGAAAGCACATAGGATGTTTGCTTTTATTAGCCATAGTATAGTCTATCAGAACATGGAGATCATGGTATAATTTTATAAAACTTTACTCTTGTCACAAGTAGAGTATTTTAGATAATTCTGGTTGCCATTCTGTAGGAGGGTGTAGGATTTTGTCTGGAATGGAAATTTCAGTTATAAAGAATGACTGGATAGGCTTGGTTTGTTTTCTTTGCAGTGAAGGAGGCTGAAGGAAAATATGAATGTACATAACATTATAATAGACAAAGATGGTACAAAACCTTTCCCCATGATGGTGGCATCTATAACCAGTGTATAGAGAAGATTGAGATGTTTAGAGACGATTGGATGAAGATTTTTTTCCACCGACAAGGTGAGTAGAATCTGGAATGCACTGCCTGAGTAAAAATCATCACTTTTTTCTAGAAAGGTTTCATCAGCATACGTAATAATTTTACATTTCAAGTTTCCATAAAGAAAAAAATATCCATGACACCTGGATAATTTTGTGGCATTCATGATTTGCATCATTGTACTAGTAAACAGCAATGCACGTTACTGAACAGCTTCCTAAGCAGCAATCAGAATAGCTATTTGATGGCCAACCATCTTATGAGACCTACTTAGAGAGAGGAGCAGCATAACATCAAGAAAAAGGCCCTGAAAATTCCACTGAAAGAGAAGAAAGTCCATTATTTTTGTCATCTTCTGCTGCTTCTTCCAATACTCTGGTCAGGATTGTTCTGGTGCAAGTCTTATCAGCCATATATCTGAGGCAGTTCCATGATGTTACGGAAGAGGTTTGTGTGCAAAGGCTAAGATTGTCTTCTTTCACTTTATTTCTACAGAACCATTAGTTCTAAGATAACATCAAGGACTGGCTAAGGCTGGAAAATAGCACGTAGCATCATAAGGATGTGCCCCTTCCCCTTCTAACATACATGGGAACTGAGCATTCGTTAGAAACTGGAGAAAAACTGCAATTTTGTGAGATAGAACTACATGCAATTTTGGTAGCAAAAGTTATCTTTAACTGAAGGACAATTTACTTTGAGTCTTGATGTAGGGTCTTGACTCTAAGCATCGACTGTTTACTCTTTTCCAGAGATGCTGCCTGGATTGCTAAGTTCTATCAGCATTTTATGTGTGTTGTTTCAAGAAAGTAGAATCTATTTTGCTTGTTCACCTGTCACTAATCAAGTTAGAATTCACCTCAGATCATATGTACATAATTGATATTTTCTAGTTGTACTGCTTTTGTTGCATACTAATTTTTAACTCCCACTCCTGCTAAAGATTTGCTAAAAATTGAAAGATGAAAGGGAATTTTAAAAATCAATATGCTTAGCAAATTGCTTCATTTTTTGCTACAGCATTTGTGTTAATCTTTCCTTCATTTCCTTTTTTTCCCAACTGAGAATCAAAATAGGAAGTCAGAAACATGCAGGTCATAGAACGGCCAATGTATTCATGCTCAATAGTATGGTTTGGAGTGCTTGTGTAAAAGAGGGTTGTTTACATAATAGCAGAATGCCAGAGTCTCTCTGTCTTACAGAAGAGGCCATTGCAGGCATACTCAATAAATCCAATAACCATAATAGAATCAATGAAAACCACAGCAACAGGGAAGGCAACTAGAGTGAAAAAGGCAACAAACTGCAAATACAAAAAGAAAGATAAAATAGAAATAAATAATAATCATCATCATCTCAAAATGACTACACTTTAGCATTAAGCAATTAGGCTTATACAGCAATGTTTATGTAAATCTCCCAAAGCCACAATATTAAACACCATTAGAATAGTCCGAAAGTTACTAGCAATTGAGAAATGTGTGCTTGGCTATGCCTGTACTTCAGGTTTTACCAGCATGAGTTGAGAATAAATAAATAAATGAATGAATGAATGAATAAGCAATAGATATCAAGTATATGAGATGAAGAGTCCTTGCAAGAGAGTCCATAGGTTATGGGAACTGTTCTGCGATGGGGATGAGTGAAGTTATCTCCACTGGTTCAGGAGTCTGATGGCTGAGGGGTTATAATTGTTCCTGAACCTGCAGGTTGCAAGGCTCCTGTACCTTCTTCCTGATGGCAGTAGCATGAAGAGAGTATAACCTGGGTGGTGGTGGTCCCTGATAATGGATACTGCTTTCCTGCAACAACACCTCTTGTAGCTGTGCTCAATCATGGGAAGGGCTTTTACCCATGGTGGACTGGGCTGTATCCACTGCTTTTTGTAGGATTTTCTGTTCAAGGGCATTGGTGTTTCCATACCAGCTGGGATGCAGCCAGTCAATATACTCCACCTGTAGAATCTGTAGAAGTTTGTCACAGTTTTCGATGTCATGCCGAATCTATGCAAACTCCTACCAAGTAGAAGTGCTGCCATGCTTTCTTCATAATTGCACTTAAGTACTGGGTCCAGGACTGGTCCTGAAAAGGAAATGATGGCAGCAAGAGTTTAAAGTTGCTGGACTTCACCATGTCTGTTGTTGTGGCACCACTCAGCCAGATTTTCAATTTCTCTCCTATATGCTGATTCAACACCACCTTTGATTCAGTCTACAACAGTGGTGGTCGTCAACAAACTTAAATATGGCATTGGAGTTGTGCTTAGCCACACAGTCATAAATGTAAAGTGAAGAATAGAGCAGGTGGCTAAACACACAGCCTTGAGGTGGAGATTGTACTGATGGAGATTGTGTAGATGTTGTTGCCAATCCATACAGTCTGGGGTCTGCAAGTGAAGAAATCAAGGATCCAAACACACAAAGAGGTTTTGAGGCTAAGGACTTGAAGCATATTAATTAGTTTTGAGGGGATGATAGTACTGAATGCCGAGCTGTAGACGATAAAGAGCATCCTGATGTATGCATCTTTGCTGTCTAGATCTTCCACGGTTGAAATGGCATCTGCTGTGCACTTGTGCTGGTAGACAAATTGGAGTGGATCCAAGTCACTTTTCAGACAGGAGTTGATATGTTTTATCAATAACCTCTCGAAGCACTTCATCTCTGTGAATGTAAGTGCTACTAGATGACAGTCATTGAGGCAGGTTACCACATTCTTATTAGGCACTAGTATAATTGAAACCTAATTAAACCAGGTGGGAACCTCAGACTGCTGAAGTGAGAGGTTAAAGATCTCAGTGAACACTCCATCCAGTTGATCAGCACAGGTCTTAAGTACTCAGCCAGGTAACCCACTTGGGCCAGTTGCTTTCCGTGGGTTCACCCTCCTGAAGGATGCTTTCACATTGGCCTTAGATACTGAAATCACAGGATCTGTGGGAGATCATGATGGTTCCTTCATGTTTTGACAGTCAAACCAAGCTTAGAAGGCATTGAGCTCATCTGGAAGCGAAGCCTTTTTGTCACCAGTGTCACTTGATTTCACTTTCTAAGAGGTGATAGCATTCAAGCTGTCGAGCATCCTTCATTGATTCAAGTTTATTCCAGAATTGCTTCTTTGCTCATGAGTTAGATTTCCAGAGGTTGTACCTGAACTTCTGGTAACTGTTTTGGTCACCAGACTTGAATACCTCTGATCTGGCCCTCAACAGGTTGCAGATCTCATGGTTCATGCAGGGCTTCTGGTTGGGTAAGACTGAATGGTTTTGTGGGGACACATGCATCTGTTTTTTGTTTTTTTTAAATTTTGTGACAACTATGGTGTACTCATTCAGATCCACAGATGAGTCTTTGAACATGGCACAGTCTACTGACAGGAAGCAATCCCATAACTGCTCCTCTGCCTCCCACAACCAATTCTTTGTTGTCCTAATCTTTGGAGCCTTGCTCTTTACCCTCAGCCTGTATGCACATAGGAGATGGACAGCCAAGTGATCAAATTTATAAAAATGAGAAATTCTGCAAATCCAGAAAATCCAAAGCAACACACAGAATCTGATAGAGAAGAGAGTGGACTTTTGGAGAAGGGGAAGGAGGAAGGGACTCGGTGGAGGTAATAGGCAGATGACAGAGGTAAGTGGTCAGAGTGAGGAATTGAAGAAGAGGGGAAGGGGAGGAAGATTTGTCTCCCAGAAAGAGAAATTGATATTCTTACCATCATGTTGGAGGCTACTCTGGTGGAATAAAAGGTGTTGCTCCCTCACCCTCAGGGTGGCCTCATCGTGGCACAAGAGGAGAACGTGGATCGACACATCAGAACAGAAATAGGAATCTGAATTAAAATGTTTGATCACAGGGAGTTTTCTCTTTTGGCGGATGGAGTTGTGGTGATCGACAAAGCGATCCCCTAATTTATGACAGGTCTCACCAAAGTAGAGGAAGCAGCATCAGGAGCACTAGATGCAGTAGATGACCCCAACAGACTCGAAGTTGAAGTGTTGCCTCATCTGAAAGGACTGTTTGGGGCCCTGAATGGAGATGAGAGAGGAAATGAATGGGCACTTTGTCACTTGCAGGGATAGATGCTGGGAGGGAGATTAGTGTGGAAGGATAAATGGACAAGAATCACAGAGGGAGCAGATGTAAAGATGGAAGGCAGAGGCTGGGGGGGTGGGGGAGGTAAAGATATGTTTGGCAGTACGATCCTTTTGGAGTTGGAAGAAGTTGCGGAGAATGATGAGTTAGATGCAGAAGTTCATCAGTGATAGGTAAGGACAAAAGGAGCTCTATGACTGTTAAGACAGCAGGAAGACAGGGCGAGTGCTGATGTTCAGGAAATGGAGGAGATGCAGGAGAGGGCAGCATCAGTGGTTAACAAAGGGAATCCCTGTTCTTTGAAGAAGGAAGACATCTCTGATGTCCTGGAAAGGAATGCTACATCCTGGGTACAGATGCAACAGAGATGAAGGAACTGAGAAAAGGGAATAGCATTCTAACAGGAGACAGAATGGGAAGAGGTATAGTAAAGATAATCATGCAAATCAGTAGGTTTATAAAAGTTGTCAATTGACAGTTCGTCTCCAGAGATGGAGGCAAAGAGACCAAAAAAGGGGAGGGAGATGTCAGAAAGGGACCAAGTGAATTTAAGGGCAGGGTGGAAGTTGGAAGTTGTCTCCAGCAGATTCACAGGTGAAGTGAGTACCTCCAGAATTTTGTGTATGTAGCAAGTGATCAGATTTCCCAAAGTGCAGTCTTGGCATGGAACAGTAGGCATTCCTTATCTTAGTATAGCAGTGGTCTAGTGTGTTGAGACCTCTGGTGCTGCAGGTTATATGCTGATGGTAATTGATCAGGGATTTCTTCAAACAAGCCTGATTGAAATCTCTATAAAGTGAAATGTTTCTTGTTTAGTGACAACATCATACAGTGCCTTAAGTGCTTGTCTGTTGGTGGTATGCAAACATGGTGGATGCGTGCAGATTTGCTCAGACTGCACATAATTAGTTTGTGGTTCTTCAGATATTGAAGAAACCTCGGCCCAAACACTGTTACCATCTCAAGACTAACAAGGACTGAGAAATAAAAGTTGGCCTTGCAAAGGATGATATAAAAGCTTGAAATCCTGCACTGCCAGTCTCAAGGACACAGCTTCTATCTACCTGTTATACAAAGTAAGACTACTGAATGGACATCTAGTATGTTAAAGATGAACTTGACCTCACAATCTACTTGATCTTAGCCTTTGCATTTTACTGTCTACTTGCAAAGCACTTTTCTGTCTCTGTAAATGTGACAGTATATTCTGCATTCTGTTATTGCTTTTCCCTTGTACAACCTCGATGTACTTATGGTTTGAAAAATTCTGGATGGATATTTTTCATTGCATCTCAGTATGTATGACAATAAGTTCAATGTTCTGAAAAGGAATTTTTAGAATCTGATTTTCTTTTATTTCTAATCTAATTTTACATTGTTTTTCACTACCCTTTAACTTTTTACCTACTTGTAATGCTCTTTGCAATTTATGTTGCCTGCAGTCTTTTTCATTTTTCCTTCGCTACCTACGTTTGAGATTGGCAAGACCATATTCTTTGCCTATCCCCTGCACTTTGAATAGTATGAGAATTAGAACGTAATTTGGAGCTATTCATGAATCATGGTTCATTTTTCTGGTAAGATTCAGAGATGAAGAACAGCAAGAAATCCTGCAGTCCACATCACTACAGTTTTGCTGAAGAATTGTATGCTGCGCTTTACTGTGTGCAGTTTGGCTGTGTTTTCTGCATTATAACAGTGACTACAATTCATAATAACTTCACTGGCTCAGAGATTACATTATATTACTTCTTCATTGTTGATCCAACAGAAGTAATTAAATGAACTGGTGATATTCAGATTGTCTCAGTGATAGGTGGAGGAGAGCAGTCAAGAACAGAAATAAATCATCAGCCTGTCAATGTTTTGGATTGAGAGATACTGTACCACATATCATTATCTCCATTGGGCTTGATATCCTTTAGGTTACTGAAATACATCAATCTTAATCATTGATCTTTTGACCATAGCTGTTTGTGGATGGAGATCCATGTTTCCAACATCTTTTGATTGGGGAAATCTTTTGATGTTGATTCCTTGGAGGAGAAAATAGTTTGCCTTCTTCTATCAGGGGGTTCCCAATTTTTTTTATGCCATGGAGCAATACCATTAAGCAAGGGGTCTGTGGACCCCATGTTGGAAACCCCTATTTGTACATTGTAAAGCAGGTTATACCAATGTGATCAAGTAACTTTGGTAGAATAAACTGTTATAGCTGCATAAATCTAATTAGTGATGTGTATTCCATCATACTCTTAGAATTTCTAGTATCTCTTTTATGTTTTCTTTCTGTAATGGCTTCAATTTTCAGTTTTCGCTTGGTGAACTTCTCTGTATTGATCATTTATCAAGTTTCAAATTTAACTTTTCTCTTAACTTTTTATTTATCCATGGAGCTACCTACCTTTCATGTACTCTCTTTACTCCTGGAAGGAATGTATTTAATTTGTGGCTCATTTATTTCATATTTATCATCTTTCCTATGGTCTGTTGTTTGAAATGCCTTTTTTTTTCAAACCAATTAATCTGGATAGCTTCCCTCTTATGTTACTGAAATTAGTTAATTCCCAAACCTAAACCGTTATCTTGTTCTCTACTTTTCTAATTTCAATGTGATCCTAATTAGGTTGTTTCCCAGGAGTTCACCTATCTTCAGGTTACATACTTGACCTGCTTCATTAGCAGAACAAGATACAGCACTGTACTGTAAATGTTGGACAGGCAACATTTTTATCAAGGAGAAATAGTGTAAGATATGTTCTAAGAACCTTTGTCATGCTTTGACCACAAATATTTGTGTTATCCTATCTACATCAAGATAAAGATGAATATGTCATCCATAATTATAACTCTGTTACAATAGAAAAAGAAATTTATGGCCCATCACTTCCTTTCTTTATTTCTTTCATGCTCTCTAAAGGTTTATGTGCTGTTCCCAATCAGGTTACAAATTTCTTATTATTTATTCACTCAAATACACTGGGCTAGATCTTCCTTTCTGATCCCACAGGTCAGCAAGTTGTCAGCGGGTTCTGAAGTCGAGTTTCTGTGCGAGCAAGTTGAATGAGTTTCAATGAACCCCTGGCTTCATGAATTGGCAAGACTGGAGTTTGAAGCCTTGTGTTTGAAGTTCCATCATTGGTGAGTCTGGTGTTCAAGGCCTAGTGTATGTCTTGGAATCAATGCTGAGGATTAAGGCCTGAGGGTTGAATCAGAAGTTGAGGCTCTGCAAATCCCTTGGGGAAGACAAAGCTCAGTCTGTCCACTGGAGGCCAGAGACCCGCCCTGCAGTTAAAGGAATGTGTATGTGTGTGAGTGGAAGGAAGGAACAGGGCTTGTTTTGCTATTGTTGTTTTGTTGCTTATTTTGTCGAAGCATGCCAAGCATTGCTATATTGGCGTTAGAATGTGTGGCAACACTCAGAGGCTGACCCCAACATACCGTTGGGTGTGTTAGTTGTTAATACAATGCATTTCAATGTATGTTTTGATGTACATGTGATGAAGAAACTTGAATCTTGAAGTTAAGTAGAAGGGATATAAATAGATAGAATAGCAGATGAAAAGTCTTTTTTTCCATTCACCATCTCAGTGAGGAGGTATACAGGAGTGAGATAGATGAGCTGGTTGAGTGATGCCGCAACAACCTCAAACTCTGTATCACATACATCAAGGAGCTGTGGAATTTAGGAAAGGGAAGTCAGGAGAATGTGCAGCAGTCCTCATTGAAGTGCAGGCTGTGGGAAGGGTGAACAACTTTAAATTCCTAGATGTCAACATCTCTGAGGATCTGGCCTGGGCCCAACACATTGATGCAATCAAGAAGAAGACACGCTAACTGCTCTGCTTCATGAAGAGTTTGAAAAGATTTGGTATGCCATCAAAGTGTCTTGAAAATTTCCATTGATGTATGGGATTGAAAGTGCCTGCAGAGAACTGTAGATTCAACCAGCTGCATCACAGACACCACCTTTCCCACCACTGAGGACATCTTCAAGAAAACAGTGTCTCAGGAAGGCCATATCTATAATAAACAACCCTCACCATCTGGGACATGCCCTCTTCTTGTTACAACTGTCAGAGAGGAGGAACAAGAGCCTGAAGACCCATTCTCAATAGGAAGAGCTTTCTCCCCTCCCCATGAATGATCCATGAACCCATGTATACAATCTCATTATTTCTTTGTTTTTGTATTACTGATTTATCTTGTAATTTTTCATAATTTTATGTCTTGCACTGTACTGCTGCTGCAAAACAACAAATTCATGTCATATAAGATAGTAATAATAAACCTTATTCTGGTTATCTTAAATAATCTTACTTCACTCCACCTCCCAGCGATGGGGCTGACAATAAAATGATCACAAAGGTCTGAAGCTGACAATCTGACAAACCTTCCTGATATTAACTGCATTACTATGTTTTCCAGGATCACTGTACTGCAATACACATGAGCAAGAAAAAAAGTGTCACATTATAGCATATTACAGGATTGTCTGTAGAGTTAAAACACATTGCATAAAGTGATGTTGATAGCCTGAATAAAAAGCTGTCTCAGTAACAAATAATATTTGTAGAAATAGTTGTTTTCATATTGGAGGAAGGTGAATAGTGTCATTTCTCAGGACCTGGTATTAGAGCCAACCAGATTGGGTCATATTCAAAGTTCAAAGTAAATTTATTATCAAAGTATTTATGTGTCACCATAAACAACCCTGAGATTAATCTCCTTGCAGGCATACTCAATAAATCTAAAGAATACTAACCATGACAGAATCAATGTAAGACCACACCAATGTGGGCATTCAACCAGTGCACAAAAGGCAACAAACTGTGCAAATACAAAAATAAATAAATAATAATAATAAATAAATAAACAATAAATATTAAGAACATGAGATGAAGAGTCCTTGAAAGTGAGACCATTGGTTGTGGGAGTATTTCAATGATGAGGCAAGTGAAATTGAGTGAAGTTATCTCCTTTGGGTCAATAGCTTGATGGTTGAAGGGTAATAACTGTTCCTGAACCTGGTGGTGTACGTCCTGAGGCTTCTGTACCTTCTTCCTGATGGCAGCAGTGAGACATGAATGCTTTGGGTGGTGGGGGTTCCTGATGATGGATGCTATTTACCTGCAACAGCCTTTCATGTAGTTGTGCTCAATGGAGGGGAGGGCTTTACCCATGAGGATCTGGGCCATTTCCACTACTTTTTGTAGGATTTTCTGTTCAAGGGTATTGGTGTTTCCATACCAACTGTGATGCAGCCAGTCAATATATTCTCCACTGCATATCTATAGAAGTTCGTCAAAGTTTTAGATGTCATGCTGAATCTTTGCAAGCTCCTAAGGAAGTAGTGGCACTGCTGTGCTTTCTTCATAATTACACTAACTGCTGGGCCCAGGACAGGTCCTCCAAAATAATAACACTGAGGAATTTTAAACTGTTGACTCTCTCCACCTCTGATCCGCCAATGAAGAATGGCTCATGGGCCTCTGGTTTCCTTCTCCTGAAGTCAACAATCAGCTCTTTGGTCTTGCTGACATTGAGTTTTAGAAACACAGATTTTTTAAAAATCTTTCAACCCAAAAGATTGATAAGTCCTTTCCTCCCAGAGATGCTGCTCGACTTGCTGAGTTTCTCCACCAGATTGTTTGTTTTTATAGAGACATAGGTTAACAGTACAGAACTAGGCTCTTCGGACTGACTCATCCATGCTAACATGTTGCTCCTATTTGGCCTTTATCTCTCTGAATGTTTTCCTATCAACATGCTTGTCCAAATGTCGTAATCATACCCACTTCTACCACATCCTCTCCTAGCCCATTCCACATATCCACTATCCTCTGAATGTGAAAGTTACTCCTTGGGTCCTCTTTAAATTCATCTCCTCTCACCTTTAATTTATGCACACCAGATTTGATTCCCCTCCACCCCCCAATCTGGGAAAAGGATTATAACCACTCACCTTTTCTTTAGTTTATCTATCTCCATTAGGGTACCTCTCAGCATCATACACTTCAAGGAAAAAGCAGCCTATCTAGTCTCTCAATTTAGTTCATGCCCTCAGCAACCCAGTAACCATCAGCATCCTTTTCTGCACTCTTTCTAATTTAATGACATCCTTCTAGGTAACCAGTATTGTACACAATATTCCAGGTGCATTCTCACTGAAGTCTTGTACATCTGTAACATGATGTCCCAAGTCTTCTACTTCAGGAGGATGATAACTGGAAAATTTTAATAAATGGGTTAATGAAAATCAGAATGTAACTTTTGCCATAAAGTTTTGTCTTCAGATGGAGGATCAAGTATGCACCATAAGAGATCAAGGGTCGAGTGATACAACTAATAGACAAGTTATTGACACATGATATTCTGCAGATGCTGGAAATTTTGATCAACACATACAAAATGCTGGAGGCAATCAACAAGTGAGTCAGCACCTATCAAGGAGACTAACCAGTTGGCATATTGTCTGTCTGACTTCCTCCAGCATTTTGTTTGTGAAGATAATATTCTTCAGTGCAAAAGCTTAATGAGAAAGAATCCTCTGTTCTCTCCATTTGCACTCGAGCTAACTAGTTAAGTAGTAAAGGAAGTTATTTCAGATCATTTTAGAGATATTTTAGAAAAAAAATACTACATGAAGTGTCTAAGAGCAATTCTTATTTATTCTCCTCATGTCAAAGCTGGTTTTTTTCTCTGTGTTTGGACTAATATCCTGCATAATTTTCTATTAAGCAACTGAGACTGAAGTGAAATTATTAGTTAAGAGTTTTTGCCGAAAGAGGTATATTGTTATCCTATTTTGATTCAAACTTAACATGCTGTGCAAAAGTACTAGTCAAATGTAAAGAAAGTCTGTAAAGTGAAGGTGCTTTCAAAATAATGAAATGAAAAGTTTCTAAGTATAAAAAAAATTACACGAAATATCAGTAAACAGTATACAAACTAAATCAAATTGGTATTTGGTGTGAGTATCATTTGCCTTTAAAGCTGCATCAAGTCCCTTAGGCTCACAGTCATGCAGTTTTATAAGAAAATCAGCTGGTAGGTTATTCCAAGCATCTTAGAGAACTTGCAGATGAGGCAACACTTCACTTGTGAGTCTGTTGGGGTAATCTATTGCATCCGGTGCTCCCTGTGCGGCCTCCTCTACATCAGTGAGACCTGACGCAGATTGGGGGACTGCTTCATTGAGCACCTCCGCTCCATCCACCACAACAGACATGCTCTCCCGGTTGCCAACCACTCCAAATCTGCTTCACATTTCCATTCGGATATGTCCATACATGGCCTCCTCTACTGCCATGATGAGGCCAAACTCAGGTTGGAGGAGCAACACCTCATATACCGTCTGGGTAGCCTCCAGCCCCTTGGTAGGAACATCGAATTCTCCAACTTCTGGTAATTCCCTCCCTCTCCCTTCCACCATCCCACTTTCACTCTGCCTCCTCTTCTAGCTGCCTATCACCTCTCTCATGATTCTGCCTTCTTCTGCTATCCATAGTGCTTTCCCCTTTTATTCCTTCTTCACCTCTCTGGCCTATTCCCTCCCTACCTTCCCAACCCCACCCCTTGATCTTTCCTCTGATTGGTTTTTCACCTGGCACCTTCCACCCTCCCCCCACCTTCTTTATAGGGCCCCTGCCCACTCCTTCTTCAGTCCTGACGAAGGGTCTCGCCCGAAGCATTGACTGCTGATTTCAATGGAAGCTGCCCAACCTGCTGAGTTCATCCAGCTTGTTTGTATGTCTTGATTTGACCACAGCATCTGTAGTATACTTTGTGTTTAGAGAACTTGCCACAGCTCCTGAGCCACCTTGCTTGTTTCTGTCTCTCCAGGTAATCCCAGACAGCCTCGATGATATGAAATCAGGGCTCTGTGGAGGCGATACCATCTGAAACTGTATAAAAATCTATGTGCCTAACACTTTTGCACAATACTGTATTTGCTCAACTAGTGCCTAAACCTGGGATTGAACCAGGGACCTAGATTTAGAATGCCTGGATTTCAGAACAGTTTATTCCCTACTGCTTTCAGCCTTCTGAACCAATCACCTCTTTCACATCCTCTTCTCAAGGGAGTTCCCAGTTCTTATACTAACTACCTTTCTCACTTATTCCACTATTATCACTCCAATATTTTGGCATTACTTCAGACTGTGCCTTTATACCATTCTTATTTATTGTATTTATTCTTATATTTGGTAATACTATGCATACCATGAGCTTTGTACAAACAGAGAATTTCATTGTTCACTGATGTATATGAAATAAACTAATCCAATCCATTCTAACCTTTTTTAAAAACTGTGTTGAAATACTTGAAGATTGTTTACAACAGGTAACCTGATGTATTTTACTGTGTTATGTACATTTGCCAAAATAGTTTATTTGGGAGACTGTTAGTCTGAAGGTCCCTGGTCCAATCCCCGGTTTAGGAACTGGTCAGGAGCCATTTCTTTGCTATACCATTGGGTAGGAGGACAGGAGGGTTAGGTCCCACACCTTCAGATTCAGAGAAAGTTGTTACCCTTCAACCATCAGACTCTGAACCAGTGTGAATAACCACTCATCTCAGCTCTGAACTGATACCACAACCTATGGACCTACTTTCAAGGAACTCTACAAATTATGCTCAGTATTTTTTTCAATTTGCACAATTGTCTTCTTTTGCTCAATTTGTTTTGTTTTTCACATTAGTTGTCACTTTATTTACAGTTTTTCATAAATTCCATTGTACTGCTTTATTTTCCTGTAAATGCCTGCAAGAAAGTTAATCTGAACATAGTATGTGGTGACATATATGTATGTTGATAATAAATTTACTTTGACTTTTGACTTTGACTCAAGTTTTTTAAACATATGTCCAGTTCACCATATATGTGCAATCAAACTTAAATAACTAAAAATGGTCTTAAAGTTTACGCAGAATTAATGCATTAGAACTTCTCTAGATTTTGAAATGGTTTGGCCAATTTTAGGAAAGTTACTCTAAAAATATC
The DNA here is from genome assembly GCF_030144855.1 of Hypanus sabinus. Taxonomy (NCBI): domain Eukaryota; kingdom Metazoa; phylum Chordata; class Chondrichthyes; order Myliobatiformes; family Dasyatidae; genus Hypanus; species Hypanus sabinus. Next base: position 28,021,797 of record NC_082708.1, on the reverse strand, counting down.
AGTACATCTAAGGGAAACTATAGACCTTTTTCAGCTTCAGTTAGAAGATAATTGTAGATAGGATTCAATTGATTCAGAGGAAAGCATTTAGCGAGATGATCCCAGGAATGTAAGTCTTCAGGCATTAGGACAGAGCAGGATAGTCAGTCATCCTTTCACTTAAAAAGGCAAGAAAAAATTGATTAAAAGTGTTCAAGACTATGAAGGATTTCAATCAGGCAATTCAGGATTTTAAAAAAACTGTTTGCATTGATCCTTAAAAGATAGGAAAAATTCAAAATTGTAATTAAGACATTAGATGAATGTCATAAAGTGCTATACAGCTCCAGATAAGTTTTTGAAGAAAATTAAGATTTTTTTTGTCCTCAAAGAATAGTGAAGGAGTTAGTGCATGTTAGTAGAAAGGTACTTGACCATGTTTTCTGTAGTGGGGGTGTTTAGGTCCAGAAGGCACAACCTCAGAACACAGGGACATCCATTTAGAACAAAGATGAGGAGGAATCTCTTTAGCTAGAGGATAGTGACTGTAAAGTTCATTGCCACAGATGGCTGTGGAGGCTAAGTCATTGGGTATATTTAAAGCAAAGGTTGATAGGTTCAGGATGTCAAAGATTACGGGGAGAAGGCAGGAGAATGGGGCTGCGAGGGATAATAAATCAGCCATGATGGAATGGTGCATCAGACTTGATGGGCTAAATGGTCTAATTCTTCCCCTATGTTTTACACATAAATAAAAAATTAAATAAGAACAATAGGGGAGTGGGATTAAATGGAAACATTTATTAAGACAGGATATGATGGACTGATTGGGCTTGTTTTTGTTATAAAATGATATGATGGACTGATTGGGCTTGTTTTTGTTATAAAATGCCATCATTCTGTGGATCTGTTTCCATCTTTACACATTTCAGTTAATAAGAAGATATTTGAATTTGAGAATTTGGTTTGACCTTTCTTGTGCCTCCTGCTTGCTGGGCCTACTGCCACGGCCACATAATTTGGAAGCCTGTTGCCTCATTTGTTAACTTTAAACACAATTATCTGGGTGTGATGTTAGTAAAAAGCTGTTTGACCATGTCTGATGCCAGATTGCTTCTTCCTGCTCCAGGATTTATGCAGTATAAACAGAGAAGATGCTCCTTATTGTTACCCTTGATTGTGATGTTTTGCAGTATTCTATAATACACTGTCAGGCCTAGTTTTTCAATTGCCCTTGAACCTCAATTAATTTTTCATGAGCTACACAAGGACAAGATCTACTTGGAAATTGAACAGACATTCTTTGAGAATTAAGTTGCTTACTCACGCTTTCTGATATTCTGTTGAAATTAATGAATGAAGCTGACACATTTGGAAAAGGGATCTCCCAGAGTTTAGATTCAGATTTCAGAATCATTTATCATGTGAACGTTGAAACATACAGTGAAATGCATCATTTGTTTTCACAAACAACACAACCTAAGGATGTGCTGGGGGCAGCCGACATAGTATGCCCACTGTGCTTGGCAGAACAACGCAGAACACAACAAACACTAAAATAAAGCTAAAATAACCTCTTTTCTACACACTTGGACAGTCCTCCAATGCCAGGCTTCTGGGCCTCTACTCTTCAGCCATCAGACTTCAACTTCCAGACTTCTGATTGAACTTCGGGCTTCCATCTTCAGTCTCAAGCCCCTAATTAGGCTTAGTCCAAGGGTCGGCAACCCGCGGCTCCGAAGCCGCATGCGCCTCTTTGATCTCTGTGCTGCGGCTCCCCGTAGTTTGTTAGTTTTTGAAATGTAATTCGAAATTTGAAGATTATGGTGATCTTGTACAATCTAAAAACGTTGTGGAGACCCCATTTCCTGGCAGATCCGAACCGGCTCACAATTAGCCACCGTTCCGGCTAAGGGAGATAGCCTACGGGGGTTTGTGAGTACGTGTCTTTTGGAGCATCCACGCCCACGGGGACGGGTTGAGGGAGGCTTTAACTCAAGGCTGTTTAGTTCGAATAAAGTTACCTTTGACTGCAGTGTCTTTATTTTAGCGCTGCGTGTAGCGCTACACCGCTACAACGTGTTTTTATCGCTATTAATATACATCACCACTGCCAATTCCTGACACCCTCCAGTGCGCGCTTTCTTTTAATTCTTCGATCCAAGGTAGGCTACCTATGGAGTAACCTTCAACCCAACGTCTTTTTTTCGGAGTTCAAAATGTTTTTGTTGCATGCAGAAATGTAATTTCGTTTTCTCTGCAGGAGTTCATCAATTTCATAAATGCAACACATTATAGTTTGTTTATACATAGCATAAAGGCAAAAAAAAACGTTGTATGCAGTGTTATTTCATTTTAAATGTCAAACAGGTTTTGTGGCTCCCAGAGTTTTCTTTTCTGTGGGAAATGGGTCCATATTGGCTCTTTCAGTGGTAAACGTTGCCTACCCCTGGCTTAGTCCAATATCCAATAGAGTGGGTGCCAGAGTAGAGGGAGACAGTGTAGGAGGGCTTTGGCTCAACTGGGCTTCAGCGATGATGCATCAAGGTGAAGTAAGTTTCTTGTGAAGAATAGGAATAGGAAGTATTTCTGCGAGGTCAGTATTCTGTACTGGGTGTCGGATGTGGGATGTCCAGGAGACTCCAGCCTCCCTACGGCCACATCTTTGTTGAGCTGAGGATCCTTAGGGACCGTGTTAGGGAACTGGAAATGCAGCTCGATTACCTTTGTCTGGAAAGTGAGGAGGTGATAGATAGGAGCTATAGGTGAGTAGTCACACTGGGGCCTTGGGAGACAAATAAGTGGGTAACAGTCAGGAGAGGGAAGGGCAATGTCAGATACTTGAGAGTACCCTTGTGGCTGTCCCCCTTAACAATGAGTACTCCTGTTTGAGTATTGTTGCGGGGGGGCACCTACTTGGGGGAAGCAACAGCAGCCATGCCTCTGGCACAGAGTCTAGCCCTGTGGCTCAGAAGGGCAGGGAAAGGAAGCGAGTGGCAGCAGTGATAGGGGACTCTACAGTTAGGGGGTCAGACAGGTGATTCTGTGGACTCTTAATGAATGCGAGGAAGGAAACACGGATGGTAGTTTACCTCCCAGGTGCCAGGGTCTGGGATGTTTCTGATCATGTCCACGATATCCTGAAGTGGGAAGGTAAACATACAGAGGTTGTAGTACATATTGGTACCAATGATATGGGTGGGAAAAGGTGGGGGGGAGGTCCTGAAAACTGATGACAGGAAGCTAGGAAAGTAGCTGAGAAGCAGGACCACAAGGGTAGTAATCTTGGGATTATGCTTACAGGAAAAGAAAAGAATCTCAGGGTTTATGTGGTGACATGTATGTATTCTGATAATAAATTTTACTTTGAACTTTGAACCTATGAAATCTGGGTTTTCTTCATGGCTTTGGCAAAGTAGATTTGTCATAAGAATTTTGGTTACAAACAAATATCTACTGTAATAATGAAGGTCACTGAACCAAAAAAAGTTTTAGGTAGACTGGGTATTAATGGTAAATTTGTTTATTGTTGTCACATGGAGTACTGTGTTCAGTTCTGATTGCCTCATTGTAGGAAGGATGTGGAAGCTTTAGAGAAGATGCAGAGGAGATTTACCAGGATGCTGCTTGGATTAGAGAGCATGCCTTATGAGGATAGGTTGAGCAAGTTAGGGCATTTTTCTTTGGGGAGAAGGAAGATGAGAGGTGACGTAATAGAAATGTACAAAATGATCAGCTGAATAGATCAAGTGGATAGCTAGCGACTTTTACCCAGGGCAGATATGGTCAATACAAGGGGGTATAATTTTAAGGTGTTTGGAGGAAAATATACGGAGAATGTTGAGGTAGACTTTTTACACAGAGAGCAGTCAGTGCATAGAACACTTTGCCAGGGGTGGTGGTAGAAGCAGACACATTAGGATATTTAAGAAGCTCTTAAGTAAGCACATAGATGAAACAGAAATGCAAGGTTATGTAGAAGTAAAGGGTTAGATTGATCTTAGACTAGATTAGAGGATTGACACAACATCATGGGCCAAAGAGCTTGTACTGTGCTGTACTGTTCTACAGTGAAAATTTTGTCTTGCATACTGTTAATACAGATCAATTCATTACAACTTTGCATAGAAATAATACAAGTTAAAACAATAACAGAAGGCAGAATGAATTGTTACGATTACAGAGGAAAAGCTGTGCAGGGAGATACTAAGGCATAAGGTCATAATGAGATATGTTGTGATCCATCTTATTGTACTATGGAAGCATTCAGTAAATGAATGGGATAGAAGATGTCATTGAGCCTGGTGGTACAGGATGAAGGAACTTGACCCAAAATGTCAACTGTTTTTTTTCCCTCCCTATACAGTATGCTGAATTCCTCCAGCATTGCTCTAGAATTCCATCAACTTCTGAATGTCTTGTGTTATCGCTTTACTAAACCTAGTTAGAACAGTGTTTCCCAACCTTTTCTAGCCCAACGCCCCCCTAAAGCACCTTCACTCTTGCCAATGCCCCTCTTAGGCACAATATACTTTTTGGCGCCCCCAATGTGTAAAAGCATGTCTACCATATGCTCACATGAGAAAAATGATAATACTTTAAATTTTTATTTGTCTTTGAACCTAGCTTACACAGTACTTGTGTGCTGTACACCGCCCCCCCAGATGACTTCTGTTTCCCCTAGCACCCCCTTAGAACACATAACTGCCCCCATTGGGAATCACTCAGAAAGAACATAGAAACAGGCCTTTCAGGTCCAAACTGATGGTGCATCAATTTTATTAGCTGCAAACGTGACCACAACATCTTGGAGACTGAGGGAGGAGCAGTGCCTCCAACCACCTTTATACAGGAGTCTGTGGGAGAAGCCACAGGAGCAGTCAGCAGAGGGGTGTGTCCAGACAGGTATACACATAGTTTACCACACAAACCAGCTAAAAAGTAAATGAAAACCCCCCAAAAACTCATTCCTTCTGTCTACACAATCTCCATATCCCTCCTTCTTCCTCGCATTCATGTGCCTATCTCTTAAAAGCCTCTGATGTATATGCCTCTACCACCATACCAGGCAGGCATTCCAGACATCCACCACTCTCTGAGTAAAAAGATACTCCCTGTCTACTCTATCTATGCCTTTCATTATCTTATAAAACTCTATCAGACCTTGCCTCAGCCTCTGCTGCTCCAAAGAAAACAACCCAAGTTTGTCCAGCATCTTACAATAAGTCATGCCCTCTAAAGCAGGCAGCATCTTGGTAAATCTATTCTGCACCCTCTCCAAAGCCTCAACACCCTTCCTATAGTGCAAAACTGTGTGCAGTACTCCAGATGTAGCTTAACCAAAGTTTTATAAAATTGCAACATAATCTCTTGACTTTTGAACTCAGTGCTTCGACTAATAAAAGCAATCATTCCACAAGCTGTCTCAGCCAATTTCATGGAGCTATGAACTTGGACCCCAACATCTCTCTGCTCAGCAACACTGTTAAGAGTCCTGTCTTTAACAGTGTACTGTCTCCTTGCATTTACCCTACCGAAGTGAAACACCTCACATTTACTTAGGATAAACTCCACCTACCATTTCTCTGCAATTATCTGCAACTGATCTGTATCATGCTGTATTCTTTCCCAATCTTCTACACTATCCACAACTCCACCAATCTTGATATTATCTGCAAACTTACTAACCCACCCATCTACATTTTCATCTAGGTCATTTATATACATCACAGATAGCAGAGGTCCCAGCACAGATCCCTGCAGAGCACCACTGATTACAGACCTCTATGTTAACTAAATCCCTTCAACCACTACACTCTGTCTTCAATGTGCAAGCCAGTTCTCAATTCAAACAGCCAATTCACTGCAGACTCCATGCATCCTAAACTTCTAGATTAGCTTCCCATAAGGGACTTTGTCAAATGCCTTTCTAAAATGTAAATGTAGACAACATCCACTGCCCTATCTTAATCAACCTCTCTCGTCAGTCACCTTGTCAATAAACTCAACCAAGTTGGTAAGACACGGATTATCCTGCACAAAACCATGCTGGTTCTCCCTAATTAGGCCATGGGTTTCCAGATGCTCATATATCCTATCCTGAGAATTTTCTCCAGCAATTTCCCTATAACTGATGCAAGACTCATGTGTCTATGGTTCCCTGGATTTTCTCTTGTTCCCTTCATAAATAGAGATACAATGTACACCACTCTCCAGTCCTCTGGGACATCACCTATGCCTAGAGAGGACACAAAGATACTGGTAAAGTCCCAGCAATCTCTTACCTCCTTCAGGCGCTGAGGACTTATCCACCTTAAAGCTTTGATCAGTGGCCAATCCAGACACTGAGAGCAGGGGACTTCAATCAGGTCCACTGCCTGAAGATTAAAGGCAGGAATGTGTTTTGGCAATGTAATAGAGCTTTGACCAGCACCAATTGGCATTTGGGATCTGTTGGTAAGATAAACTATTAAAGGAAGGCAGAAGCAAGCACAGTGACCATCATTGGAATGGGCATAGTTAGAGTGGTGATCTAGTCCTTAGCTCTCCAAGACTTCAGTGAAGAGAGGTTTTACTCAGAGAAAACAAAAGAAAGAAAAGCTCAAGCTTTTTTTCCTTTTCTTCTTTATTTCTGCTAAGCTAGGACAGTGGAGATGACAGGCAGGATAGTGACAGGTGATAGGAGATAGATCTCCTCTTGTGGGGTGTGGGAAGGCAGGGAGATCTACAGTGGCCCTGACCACTACAACTGTGAGAAGTGCATCCAGCTGCAGCTTCTAACAAACCACATTAAGGAGTTGGAGCCTGAACCGGATGAAATCCAGATGATTCAGGAGGCTGAAGGGGTGATAGGTAAGACATATAGAGAGGTAGTTACACCCAAGGTACAGTACACAGGAAATTGTGTGACCATTAGGAAGCAGAAAGGGATTAAGGAGCCAGTGCAGAATACTCCTGTGGCCATCCCCATCAACACCAGGTCTTCCACTTTGGATACTGTTGGAGGGATGACTCTTCAGAGGAAAGTCACAGTGGTCAGGTCTCTAGCACTGAGTCTACCTCTGTGACTCAGAAGGGAAGGGAGAAGAAGAGGTGCACTGTGACAATAGGGGTTTTGTTAGTTAGGGGAACGGACAGGAAGTTCTGTGGGCAAAAACTAGATTCCCGGATGGCATGTTGCTTTCTAGGTGCCAGGGTCCAGGATATCTTGGATTGAGTCCTCAGCATTCTTAAATGGGAGGGTGAACAGCCTAAAGTCGTGGCTCATGTAGGTACCAATGACATGGGTAGGATGAGTGATGAGGTTCTGCATAGGGATTTCAGGGAGTTAGGTGTTCAGTTAAAGGGCAGGACCTCCAGGGTTGTCATCTCAGAATTGCTTCACGTACCACGTGCTAGTGAGGCTAGAACAAAGAAAATTATATAGTTTAATATGTGGCTAAGGAGTTAGTACTGTAGGGAGGGCATAAGATTTTTGGATCATTGGGCTCTCTTCCAAGGAAGGTGGAAACTGTACAGAAGGGACACTTTGCACATGAATTGGAGGGGGACTAATATCCTAGTGGGAAGGTTTGTTAATGCTGTACAGTGAGGATTAAACTAGAGTTGCGGGGGGATGGGAACCAGAGTGCCAGAATAGTTAGTGGAGAGGTTGTGGAGGCGGATGTTGGTAAGACCACAAAGTTAGGAGTTAAAAGATTGAGCATAGTGCAACAAAATTAAAAAGAGTGAATACAGGACTGAAGATATTGTATCCAAATGTGCACAGTATATGGAATAAGGTAGATGAACTTGCAGATTGGCAGGAATGATGTTGCAGGCGTCACTGAATCCTGGCTGAAAGATTTTAGCTGGGAGATTATATTCCTTGTATCAAAAGTATAGGCAGGAAGGCAGAAGAGGTGGTGTTGCTCTGTTGGTAAAAAAACATGGAATCAAATCTTTAGAAAGAGTTGACAGAGAGTCAGAAGGTTTGTGGATAGAGCAAAGGAACTGTAAAGGTAAAAAGACACTGATGGGAGTTGTATACAAATGCCCTAACAGTAGTAAGCACACAGCCTACTAATTACAACAGGAGATAGAAAAATGCATACCAAAAGGGCAATGTTACAGTAGTCATGGGGGACTTCAATGTGCAGGTAGATTGGGAAAATCAGGTTGGTGCTGGATTACAGGAGGTTGAATTTCTAGAGTGCCTATGAGCTAGCTTATTGGAGCAGCTTGTGGTTGAGCCCACCAGAAGATCAGCTAGCTATTCTGGATTGGATGTTGTGCAATGAACCAGAATTGACTAGAGAGCAGAAGGTAAAAGAACCCTTCAGGGAAAAGTGATCATAACATGATTAAATTCACCTTGAAATTTGAGAAGGAGAAGCTAAAGTCAGACGTATCAGTCTTACAGTGGAGTGAAAGGAATTACAGAGGCATGGAATTCATTGGAAAAGAACACTTGCAGGGGTGATGGCGGAGCAGCAATAGCTGGAAATTCTGGAAGCAATTCGGAAGGCACAGGATATATACAGTACATCTCAGAGAGGAAGAAGAAATCTAAAGGAAAGATGACATAACCATGATTAGCAAGAAGAGTGAAAGCCAACATTAAAGCCAAAGAGGGGGCATATAATAGAGCAAAAATTAGTGGGAAGTTAGAGAATCAGTAAGTTTTTAAAAACCAACAGAAGCCAACTAAAAAAGTCCTTAAGAAGGTAAAGATGGAATATGAAAGTAAGCTAGCCAGTAATATTAAAGAGGACACCAAAAAGTTATTTCAGATACATTAGTGTAAAAGAGAGGTGAGAATGGATTTGGACCACTGGAAAATGATGCTGGAGAGGTAGCAATGGGGACAACAAAATGGCAGATGAACTGAATAAGTATTTTGCATCAGTCTTCACTACAGTATGGTGGAAGTTTCAGATGTCAAAGGGCATGAAGTATGTGAAGTTACCATATCTAGAGAGAAGCTTCTTGGGTAACTGAAAGGTCTGAAGATAGATAAGTCACCTCGACCAGAAGCTGTACACCCAGAGTTTTGAAAGATGTGGCTGAGGAGATCATGGAGGCATTAGTAATGACTTCCAAGAATCATAGATTCTGAGATGGTTTTGGAAGACTGGAAGATTGCAAATGTCACTTCAATTTTCTAGAAGGGAGAGAGGCAGAAGAAAGGAAACTAAGGCCAGGAAGTTTGAGCTCAGTGTTTGGAAGATGTTGGAGTCTATTACTGAGGATGAGGTCTCAGGGTACTTGGAGGTACATGATAAAATAGGCCATACTCGGCATGGTTTCCTCAAAGGAAAATCTTGCCTGACAAATCTGTTGAAATTCAAAGAATTCCAAAGACAAAGGAGAATAGGTTGATGTTGTGTACTTGGATTTTCAGAAGGCCTTTGACAAGGTGCCACATATGAGGCTGCTTAACAAGCTTCGAGCTCATGGTATTACAGGAAAGATTCTAGTATGGATAAATCACTAGCTGATTGGCAGGAGGCTAATAGTGGAATTAAAAGGAGCCTTTTCTGGCTGGCTGCTGGTGACTAGTGGTGATCCACAGGGGTCTGTATTGAGACCGATTCATTATACTTTATATCTCAATGATTTGGACAATGGAATTGATGGCTTTGTTGCAAAGTTTGCAGACGATATGAAGATAGGTGGGTGGGGCAGGTATTTTGAGGAACTAGAGAGGCTATAGGATTTAGACAGATTAGAAGAATGGGCGAAGAAATGGCAGATGGAATACAGTCTCGGGAAGTATATAGTCATGCACTTTGGTAGAAGAAATGAAAGGGTTGACTATTTTCTAAATGGAGAGAAAATACAAAAAACTGAGGTGCAAAGTGACCAGGGAGTCCTTGTGCAGGATTTCCTGAAGATTAATTTGCAGGTTGATTCTGTGGTGAGGTAGGCAAATGCAATGTTAGCATTCATTTCAAGAGGACAAGAAAATAAAGCATGGATGTAATGTTGAGATTTCATAAAGCACTGGTGAGGCCTCACTTGTGGTATTGTGAGCAAGTTTGGGCCCCTTATCTTAGAAAGGATGTGCTGAAACTGGAGCGGGTTCAAAGGAGGTTCACAAAAATTATTCCAGGGCTGAACAGCTTGTCATATGAAGAGCACTTGATGGCTCTGGGCCTGTATTCACTAGAATTCAGAAGAATGAGCTGTGACCTCATTGAAACCTATCGAATGGTGAAAGGCCTTGATAGAGTGGATGTGGAGAGGATGTTTCATATGATGGGAGAGTCTAAGACCAGAGGACACAGCCTCAGAATAGAGGGGTATCCTTTTAGAATGGAGATAAGGAGGAAATTCTTTAGCCAGAGAGTGGTAAATCTGTGGAATTCTTTGCCACAGGCAGCTGTGGAGGTCGTCTATATTTAAGGCTGAGGTTGATAGATTCTTGATTGGTCAAGGCATGAAGGGATATGGGGAGAAGGCAGGAGATTGGGGAAAAAAGGAAAATTGGATCAACTATGATGAAATGACAGAGCTGACTCCAAGGGCCAAATGGCCTAATTCTGCTTCTGTATCTTATGGTCTTAATACTCATTAGGAGGCCCAACACTTCGTCATCCTTGACCTCTAAAAGCCCTAACCTATTTATATACACAGCACTGATCTCCTGGTCCTCCATGTCCTTTGATCTTTAAACACTGTCCACTTGTCTGATCTGGACTTGCCAGCAAAAAGTTCATCCCAATGAACACTTCTTAGTTCCTGCCTAGTGCCCTTGTAATTTGCCCTACTCCAGTTTAAAACTCTCCTGCAAGGACCATACCTGTCTTTATCTGTAGCCATCCTGAAAGTTAAGGAGTTGTGGTCACTGTTTCCTAACTGCTCACCCACTGAAGGGTCAGTCAGTTGGCTAGGCTTATCACTTAACACCGGATCCAGTACACCCCTCCTCTCTTTGAACCATCCACATATTGATTCAATAGACCCTCCTGGATACACTTAACAAATTCTGCCCCAACTTTGAACCATCTTTCCACCCTTGCACGAAGAACGTTCCAGTTTATATTAGCGAAGTTGAAATACCCTAAGATAACAAACCTATTATTTTTACACATTTCCTTAATCTGTTTACATACCTGTTCCTCAGTTTCCCAGAGGCTATTGGGGGGGGGGGGGTCTGTAGTACAATCCCATCAGTGTGATTGCACCCTTCCCATTCCTGACTTCTACCCAACTGGATTCAGTCTCTGAACCCTCCATTATGTCTCCCCAGAGTACAGCTGTGATATGGTCCCTGATTAATAGCATCCCCCACACCCCCACTTTTACCTTCTCCATTTTTTCTAAAATTTAAAAAATCTGGTATTTAATCATCTGTTCCCGCCCCTGTCACAACCAAGTTTCTGTAATGGCATAAACATTGTAGATCCATGTACTGATCCATGCTCTTAAGTTCATCACTTTTACCCATAATACTCCCAGCATTAAAATGCACACACTTCAAACCAACCAACCCATCATACCTGCTATTTTGATTTTCTCTTTCAATACTTTCCCTGACATCTACCTCCCTGCCTGATCATTCACTTACTGACCTGGTGCTCTGGTTCCCAGCCCTCTGGAAAACTAGTTTAAAGCCTCCTGAGATTGAGTAATTGCATACAGTGATGTCACCATTTGACAGAAAGGTTGTGACTGCAGTGCACAGCACGCAGAGGAAATCCACAAGGTAGTTAGCAGAACTGGAAACTATTAGGTATAAGGACAGGTTGGATGTTGGGATTGTTTTCTTTGAAATTGTAGAAGCTGGGAAGGGATTAATTGAGGTTGTACTATTATGAGGTCATAGTAAAATAAGAATGGCCTATTTGTCTTAGCAGAGGACTAAAGAACATCTGGGCATGAAGTAAATGGTAGAAGGTTTAGAGGGAGAATAAAGACAAATATTTTCACCCATTTAGGTTAGGTATCTGGACCCCTTGGATGAAAAATGACAAAGCCAGAACCTTTACATTTTAGCATTTAAGAAGTATTTGGTTGTATACTTGCAAGGCAGTGAATCAAGTGCTGGAAGATGAGATTAGATTGATGTTGACAAGTGGGACTGAAAATGCTATCTATGTCATAAATTTTCTATGATTCATTGATTTGAGCAAATGCATGGTCTCCCTGCTTAAGAAAACCTCCAGCCTCACCTTGTTTAAACATATGGCTCTAGCAGGGCGAGTATTACTTAAAGCTTGCCTCCTCCCCATGATCAAGTGTTGGAATTATGAGCAATTTTTGGCTAACTTGAGGGGAAACGTCTGCAATTATTCACCCTATCTATATCCTTCATAATTTTGTTATCCTGTATAAGATCTCCATTCATTGTCCTGCACTCCAGGGAATAAAGTCCTAATCTATTCAATCTTTCCCTATAACTCAGGTTCTTAAGTCCCATCAACATCCTTGTAAATTTTCTCTGCACTCTTATCAAGCTTATTGACAGCTTTTCTCCAAATTTGTTCTCACCAACATCTTATGTAACTTTAATTAAACATTCCAACCCCTGATTTGTAAAGACCGATGTCTCAGAAGCTCTCTTTATGGCCCTATTAACCTGTAATGTCATTTTCGAGGAATTGCAGATCAGGAAAGATGAAAAGGTGCACTCCCTCTTTTTGCATTTCTCAAATCACTGAACTTCTTTCTACATCGACCTCAGCTCCTCAAATGATCCCCAAGATCCACACATCCTAGGGTCAGAGGTCCAAGGTCAACGAGTCCCAGGATTGATGGCTTAGGCTGATGGCAGGTACTGAGGTTGAAACCCATGATCAATGAATCCTGGAGTCAAAGCTCAGTGAGTCTGAAGGTTGGAAGCCCAGTGTCTATGAGTCCAGGGTCACAGTCTGGATATCAGAGGCCCTGATGGGGCCTGTCCTCAATTAAGTATCCTCTTTAAATACATCAGGTGATCCAGCTTCCAAAACTTTCCAATGTAAGGAATTTCATTCCTTGGAGTCAAACAGAGTAAAATCACTCATCAGAGAATGTAAGCTTGCTTTAAAAAATGGGCCCCAACTTTGAATAACCCTGACTAGTAACTGTTTGGGGGTGGAATTGGTTACTAGTGGGAATCTTTAATGAGCTTCCTGATCCCCAGAATGAAGATACAGACAGCTACGTCAATATCCGTTCTGGCCCGAAACGTCAGCTGTACTCTTTTTCCATAGATGCTGCCTGACCCGCGGAGCTCCACCAGCATTTTGTGTGTGTTGTTCGGAATGACAGCATCTGCTGATGTTCTCTTGTGTCAATAAGGAGTCACTGGTAGGGGCAGCATGACAGTATAGCAGTTAGCATAATTGCTTTAAAGTACTGGCGGGGTTCAATTCTTGCCTGTCTGTAAGGAGTTTGTATGTTTTCTCCATGCTCTGGTTTCTTCTCACATTCCAAGGACATATGGATTATGGTTAGTAAGTTGTACGCATGCTATTTTGGCACAGGAAGTGTGGTCACACTTGCGGGCTGCTCAGCACAATGCTCATGATTTGATTTGATGCAAATGATGCATTTCACTGTACGATTTTAAGGCAACATGGTAGTGTAGTTGTTCACACATCCTCAGCAGTGTTAGCGACCCGGATATAGATCCTGCCATTGTCAGTAAGGAGTTTGTGACCACGTGCGTTTCCTCTGGGTGCTCTGGTTTCCTCAACATTTCAGAGATGTATAGTTTAGTAGGTTAATTGGTCACAAAGGTGTAATTAGATGATGTGGGCTCATTGGGCTGGTAGGGCCTGTTACTGTTACTTGTTATCTCTAAAAGAAACAAGCCAGGGAATTAATTACACCCATTGTGTCATTTGACTCAACTTGCCTTCAACCCACCCACCTCTGATTCATGCTTTCAATTATGATAGAGGCTAATTTGATTTACCTTGGTGCTGTAATTCATTTCATAAAGTTTGCAGTGACAGGGCCTTTTGATTTACCACCACTAGTGGAAGTTGTATGGCTGCCATTTTCCTAAATCCTAATTGTGTTGTCTTGTTCACTAAAACTGGCCTTTCCTGAGTCCTTATTGTAACATTTTCAGAATAGCTTTGCTAACTAGAGAGTATGAATGAAAATACGTGATTTGCACAGGATTTTATCTGCATGGTATGTGTGAAAGGACATTATTACTGCTGTGCTGTGATTGGCCTATTTTTCCACTGCTTTTGAAATATAGCAGTGAACACGTTGTTTGCAAAGTTGCAAGGAAATTAACAAAAAAAAAACCAAATAATATTATCAAGATTATCAACTGATCAATTTAGATAATAGCTCAAAATAATTTTGAACTAACGGTGAATTCCTTCCTGTTAATTGGGCTAGCGATCAATTGGAGCAACCACTTATATGGGACAACTTTTTTAAAAACAAAAACTAATCAAGAAAGTAGCTCGGATTCCTTTCCTTTATTTGGGATCCTATGCCTCAACTTGGGGAGGAGGCTATTGCCGAACAGTTTCTTGAGTGGCCACAAGACACCAGAACATGCTTAGAATAAACAGTTTTTAAATAGCAGTAGCTGTATGTGCTTGTGTTAAAAAGTCAGTGATTTTCGTCACTGAGAGTTGGTGATAAATAAGTAGTAAGACATTTCAGAACTGCTTTGCTCATTGTAGTTTCAGGCATCTATGCTTGGAGATGTTTGAAACAGCCTGGAGTGAAAATGAAATGATATCACTACTTCAACAAGTTAGACACTACAAAGAATCTGAAGGTATTGACAATCATCTTGAACGTTACAATGAAAATGATGAATTGGAGGATGCAATCATTGAAAGCATTCTCTGAAGGCAGTCCATTATCTGCACTAGATATGTGTGCTGATCTTGATCATTTACAGAATATCCAAAGAACATACAGTAGCAACATACACTGGATGAATCCCTCCACTGATAACTATTAGGAACATACAGTTTTATAGTACCGTATTGGTAGTGTTCTAACTTGTTCTGTGTTTCATTTAAATACAAAATTTGTTACTCAGTTAACTGGTAGTTTGTCTTTTTTATACCTTTTAAACTATTTGCATGAAATGTTGGCTAATTGGGGCAAACTGTACTGGTCCCGATGTGTCCCAATTAGCCAGAATCAACTGTATTAACATACAGGAAAGAATGGACTGTTATACGGTTACCACATACAGTGGTCTGTTTTCCACAGTCTTTCAAAAGAAAATGGATGAAGTCTTACAGGACTAGGGTAATTTATAACCTTGATGATATTATAATAACTGGAAGTTGTGAACAGCAGCATCCATTGCAGCTGAAACGATGAATTGGCTCTTTACGTAGACAAAGTCTGCAGAAAATTGAATGAACAATCTTTTTTTAAGATAAAGTGAATTATTTTTTGGCTGAGAATCATCAATGCTGCATAAAGGCAGCATTGTGACTAAAAGAATGCATCAACCATTAAATTTGTGTTTGGTATTAAGGAATTATTTGAAGGAGTTGAAAACAAACCAATATGCCAAAATCATAATTTGGGTTAATTTGTGATTATATCCAAATAGCCATCTAACTTTGAACTGTCAAATAATGGACCTTACTATGTTGGTACAGTATACTTCCAGCTTAAACTATTGACATATTTATTGACATGGTCACACCTAGAGGGAAGTGAGAAATGTATAGAAAAAATCAATTATATGAGTCCTTCAATATTATAGTCAAATTGAAAAGGGCAGATTAGTGACATCTTATAGCATAGATGGAGGATACACAACCCATTACACCTCCGCATCTGCTTTAAAGAGCTTTACAATTAGGCTTTCTATGTTGTGTTGCATTTTTTTCTCTTTTCAGGTAGATTCACTATCCTGTTTTGGAAGTTATCAATGTTTCCATCAGACATTTTTATTGCTGCATTCCAAACCACAACTTTTTCTTAGACAAAACAAATTCTCTATCTCCTCTATGACTCCTTTGAAAATTTATTTTTCCTCCCTTTATCTTGATTACTGGCATCTATAAGACATGTAATCATTTCTTCTAAAGAAGCTTTGGTCTTGTTTCTTTGTCAACAATGACAGTGTAAAGGTTTGTCCCTGTTGTTACCATTTTTCAGTATTAGAAGGACAGATAATCTTCAGGATTGTTTGGGAATCAGAATCAGGTTTAATATCACTGACATATGTCATGAAATTAAAAGGCAACACGAGTGAACCTGCAGATGCTGGAAATAAATAAAAAACACAAAATGCTGGCAGAACTCGATGATCATCAGGATGAAGGGTTTCAGCCCAAAACGTCGTTATTACCTCCTCCCATAGATGCTGTCTGGCCTGCTGAGTTCTGCCAGCATTTTGTGTTTTTTATGTCATGAAATTGTTGTTTTGCAACAGCAGTACAGTGTATAAATTACAATAAGATATATAGATATATAGATACACACACATATATACATACATACATACATACATATAGTGCTGCTTGAAAGTTTGTGAACCCTGTAGAACTTTCTCTTTTTCTGCATAAATATAACCTTAAATTGGATCAGATTTTTACCTAAGTCCTAAAACTAGATAAAGGGAAGCCAATTAAATAAATAACTCTGAGAACATTATACTCGTTCATTTAATTATTGAGAAAAACGATCCAATATTACATGTATTTGTTGGAAAAAGTATGTGAAGCTCTGGGGTAATGTCTTCTACAAAAGTTATTTGGAGTCAGGTGTTCCAATCAATGAGATGAGATTGGAGGTGTGGGTTGCAGAGGTGCCCTGCAGTATAAAAAAAGACACAGAATGTCAGATTACTGACTGAGCCTGCTCTTCTCAAGAAAGACATACTTATGTGCACCATGCCTCAATCAAAACAACTTTCAGAGGATCTTAGAAGAAGAATTATAGAGATGCATGAAGCTGGAAAAGCCGACAAAAGCATTTCTAAAGACCTGCATGTTCATCAATCCACAATAAGGGATTGTCTACAAATGAAGGAAACTCAGTTCTATTGCTATTCTCCCTAGGAGTGGGCATCTTGTAAAGATCACACCAAGAGCACAGTGTGCAATGCTGAAGGAGGTGATAAAGAACCCAAGGTAACAGCAAAAGGCCTGCAGAAATCTCTAGAACTTGCAAAGGTCCCTGTTCATGGGTCCACTATAAGAAAAACACTGAACACAGATGGTGTTCATGGAAGGACACCACAGAGAAAACCACTGCTCTCTAGAACAAAAAATTGCTGGAAAAAAAGTTTGCAAAAAGCCACCTGAAAGTTCAACAATCAAGACATTTTACAGGAAAATGTCAGGGTATCAGTCCGCCACCTGAAGTTAATAGAAGTTGGATATTGCAACAAGACAATGATCAGAAAGACAAGAGTAGATCAACAACAGAAAGGTTTAATAAGAAGAAAATTCTTGTTTTGGAATGACCAAGTCAAAGTTCTGACCTTAATCCTATGGAAATGTTGTGGAAATATCTGAAGCAAGCCATTCATGCAAGGAAGCCCACCTACATCCTAAAGTTAAAGCAGTTTTATGAGGAATAATGGACTAAAATTCCTCCAAGGAGATGTACAGGACTGATCAACAGTTACCTGAAATGTTTGGTTGAAGTTATTTCTGTACAAGGGTGTCACACCAGTACTGAAAGCAGGGGTTCACATACTTATTCAACATGTAATATTGGATTATTTTCTCAATAAGTTAATGAATGAGTATAATGTTTTTTTGTGTTATTTGGGTTCTCTTTATTTAGTGTTTAAGACTTACATGAAGATCTGATATCATTTCAGGTTACATTTATACAGAAATAGAGAAAATTCTACAGGGTTCACAAATTTTCTAGCTACTGTATAAATTGAATTAAACATACAGTGTAAAAAAAGAGCAAAACCAATGAAGTTATCTTCTTGGGTTGGTTCAGAATCAGAATCAGGTTTATTATCACTGGCATGTTACTTAAAATTTGTTAATTTAGCAGTGGTTCAAATCAATACATAATCTAGCACAGAGACAGAAATAAATAAAATAAAACATATTAATAAATAAACAAGTAAATCAATTCCATATATTGAATAGATTATTTAAAAATGTGCAAAAACAGAAATACTGTATATTAAAAAAATGAGGTAGTGTTCAAAGCTTCAAAGTCCATTTAGGAATTGGATGGCGGAGGGGAAGAAGCTGTTCCTGAATCGCTGAGTGTGTGCCTTCAGGCTTCTGTACCTCCTACCTGATGGTAACAGTGAGAAAAGGGCATTCCCTGGGCGCTGGTCTTTAATAATGGACATTGCCTTTCTGAGACACTGTTCCCTAAAGATGTCCTGGGTACTTTGTAGGCTAGTACCTAAGATGGAGATGACCAGATTTACAACCTTCTGCAGATTCTTTCGGTCCTGTGCCCCTCCATACCAGACAGTGATGCTGCTTGTCAGAATGCTTTCCACAGTACAACTATAGAAGTTTTTGAGTGTATTTGTTGACATGCCAAATTGCTTCAAATTCCTAATAAAGTATAGCTGCTGTCTTGCCTTCTTTATGACTACATCAATATGTTGAGACCAAGTTAGATCCTCAGAGATCTTGACACCCAGCTGCTCACTCTCTCCGCTTCTGATCCCCCTATGAGGAATGGTATGTGTTCCTTCATCCTACCCTTGCTGAAGTCCACAATCAGCTCTTTCATCTTACTGATGTTGAGTGCCAGGTTGTTGCTGTGACACCACTCCACTAGTTGGCATATCTCACTCCTGTATGCCCTTTCGTCACTGCCTGAGATTCTACCAACAATGGTTGTATTGTCAGCAAATTTGTAGATGGTATTTGAGCTATGCCTAGCCACACAATTATGTGTATACAGAGAGTAGAGCAGTGGGCTAAGCACACACCCCTGAGGTGCACCAACGTTGATTGTCAGTGAAGAGGATATGTTATCACCAATCCGCACAGACCGTGGTCTTCCAGTTAGGAAGTTGAGGATCCAATTACAGAGGGAGGTACAGAGGCCCTGGTTCTGCAACTTCTCTATCAGGATTGTGGGAATGATGATAATAAATGCTGAGCTATGGTCGATGAACAGCATCCTGATGTAGGTGTTTGTGTTGTCTAGGTGGTCTAAAGCCATGTGAAGAGCCATGGAGATCGTGTCTGCTGTTGACCTAATGTGACCATAGGCAAATGTAATGGGTCCAGGTCCTTGCTGAGGCAAGTCTAGTCATAACCAACCTCTCAAAGCATTTCATTACTGTCGATGTGAGTGCTACCAGGTGATAGTCATTAAGGCAGCCCACATTATTCTTCTTTGGCACTGGTATAATTGTTGCCTTTTTGAAGCAAGTGGGAACTTCCGTTGTAGCAGTGAGAGGTTGAAAGTGGCCTTGAATACTCCCGCTAGTTAGTTGGCACAGGTTTTCAGAGCTTTACCAGGTAGTCCATCGGGACATTCTGCCTTGCAAGGGTTCACTTTCTTTAAAGACAGTCTAACATTGGCCTCTTGAGACAGAGATCACAAGGTCTTCAGGTGCAGCAGTGTTCTTCACTGATGTAGTTGTGTTCTCCCTTTCACAGTGTGCATAGAAAGCGTTGAGTTCATCCGGTAGTGAAGCATCACTGCCATTCATGCTCTGTCCAAGACTATAAAAAGTAGCAGAAAGTTGTGAATATAAAACCAGTCCGTCACAAAAACCATCACCTGCAGCCCCAAACCTTGACATTCTATACTTTCTGTTACCTCAGGGAAACAACAGACATGATCAAGGACTTCTCCCACTGGTCATTCTCTTGTCTCCCTCCTCCTGTGGGGCAGAACATACAAAAACTTGAGTGCACGTACCACTAGAGTCAAGGATAGCTTTTATCTACTCTTGAATGGATTTCATATATAATGGAGAAGAACTCTTGATCTCTCAATTGACCTTGCACTTTATTTGTTGACCTGCAGAGCACATTCTCTCATCGTAACATTAATTCTGCATTCTGAATCTTTTCCTTTCTTGGACTGCCGTGATATACTAATGTGTGGAATGATTTGACTGGATGGTATGCAAACAAACACTCTTGGTACATGTGATGATGGTGGTCTGTCATATCTGACGATGACAAGAAATGTGCAGGAGAGCTTTTATAGTGTAAAAGCCATTGCACAGGGACAGTTCCACTCTCTCAACCTCAGATGTACGAACAAGCATCACAACTGCGGTCTTCCTTGGTTGCAGTGGATGACCATGGCTTATTCTGTGCCTCGTCATGCCCTTCGCTCTCCATGGAATGTTGCAGAGCTGCCTTCCTGGCATTGGATCTCACTATAGATCTCATCCGCCCAGTTTGCTGGAGCTGACTTTGCATGTTAAGACAGGTATGTTCCTACTTCACTGAAGTATGAAGCTGCCTGGTTTATCCTGCCATTTTGACAGGGGACTGAAGTTAGCAAGCTGTCCCAGAATGGACCTGACAACCCCCGTCATCAGAATCGCTACCCTTCCCTAGACACCTATACACCACTATACAAGCGATAACAGCACAATTACCAATTTCAAAATATAAGGTTCCAGATCACAAAGCAAAGCAAAATATTTTCACATTAGTTCCAAAATCCACAATCTAACTCACTGTATTGCTTTGTTGTTAAAATGTTGCTCCAACATTTCATCCTGGACATTTAAATGGATCAGATGTTTGCATACTCTAAAGCAGGGGTTACCCAACCATTTTTATTCTGTGGGCCAATACCATTAAGCAAGGGATCCATGGACCTAGGTTGGGAACCTCTGGTCTACAGCTTCCATCTATTATTTTAATTGAGTCTGCACTGCTCTTTTCTGTAGCTCAGATTAACTATATATATAATCAGATGACACAATTGTATTTTCTATTTGAGCTTTTGCAAGTATTAACAAGCACGCTAACTCTTTGCACTTGAGTACTTTACTTCATGCCAAGAGCTGACAAATTATGGAAGTTTCTTTATAAATTCTGCCGAAACAGCCCTACCCAGTTAAACAGCATTTTTTTAAATCTACAATGTTTTTATAATCAATAAACTAATGTTGTTGGCAGATTCTATGACAGGAACATCCAAAAAATTAATCTTCTATGACAATTCTTACGATGACATCCTCAACAAACGATGCCTCAGAAAGGCAGCAGCCACCATTTATGATCCCCCCCATCACCCAAGACATGCTTTCTAAATATTGCTACCATCATGAAGGAGGTACAGGAGCCTGAAGACACACACTCAATGTTTTAGAAGTAGCATCAGATTTCTGAAAGGACAATTCGGGGGTTTTAAACACCCTATAACTATACCAACTATCTTGCTGGCGAACCTGCAGTCTCTGGTGAATAAAATCGATGATCTCAGAGCTAGGGTGCTGAATTAGAGGACATTAGGACCGCGAGTGTCCTCTGTTTCAGGGAATCCTGATTAGCTCCTTCCGTACCGGATGCAGCAATTCAGATCAACAGGTTTACTATACACCATCAGGATAAATCTACAGTCTCTCAAAAGCAGAGGTGTAAGAGTATGCCTCATGATCAACTTTCCTTGGTGCATGAATATACCAGTGCTGTCCCAATTCTGCTCACCAGATCTGGAATATCCAGCAGTAAAGTATCTTCCTTTTTACTTACCACAGGAGTTCTCTGGGGTCATTCTGGCAGCAGTTTACATTCCACCTCAGGCCAATGTCAAGCAGGCTTTAGATGATCTGAGCAATGGGATCAACATGCACGAAACAGCGCACCCTAATGCCTTCACCATCATTTTGGGAGATTTTGGGCCCCAAAAATTACCAATTTTTTTTACTAAGCAATTACCATCAACAGATCACTTGCAATACCAGAAGAAGCAACAAACTGGACCACTGTTACACCACCATCAAGAACGCCTTCTGTGCTATTTCACGCCCTCACTTTGGGAAGTCTGATCACCTGGCTGTATTTCTACTCCCTGAGTACAGGCAGAGTCTGAAGACTGCAACATCAGCAGTGTGGACCAAGAAGGTTTGGACAAGGGAAGCACAGAAGTGCTTACAGGACTGCTTTGAATCAGTGGACTGGACTGTATTTAGGGATTCATCTTTGAATCTGGATGAATATGCTGCAATTGTTACCGACTTCATTAAAACCTGTATGGATGAGTGTGTGCCTACAAAGACTTACTGTACATTCCCAAACCAAAAGCTGTGGATGAACCAGGAGGTACATTGTCTGCTGAAGGCTAGATCTGTGGCATTCAAGTCTGGCAACCCAGGCCTGTACCAGAAAACCAGGTATGATTTATGGAGGGCTATTTCAAGGGTGAAGGGACAATTTCAAATGAAGTTGGAGGCGGTATCAGATGCATGGCAACTCTGACAGGGACTGCAAGACATTACTTCCTACAAAGTGAAACCCAATAGTATGAATGGCAGTGATGCTTCACTACCAGATGAACTCAATGCCTTCTATTCACATTTTGAAAGGGAGAACCCAACTGCAGCTGTGAAGATCCCTGCTGCACCCGGTGACCCTGTGATCTCTGTCTCAGAGGCCGATGTTAGACTCTCTTTAAAGAGAGTGAACCCCTGCAAGGCAGAAGGTCCCAATGGAGTACCTGGTAAGGCTCTGAAAACCTGTGCCGACCAACTAGCGGGAGTATTCAAGTACATTTTCAACCTCTCACTGCTATGGGCAGAAGTTCACACTTGTTTCAAAAAGGCAACAATTATACCAGTTGGCAGACCAAGCTGTGATGCATTGGATTTGTTTTCCTCTCCTGCCCTATAGTCTTCTGAGTATCTGCCTCCTTGATCTCATATTTAATCATTTTTTAAATGGCAACCTTCCATCGGCTGCAATTTCTTCCTTAAAATTTTGTGGCTCTCTAGCTCATTCCTTGTTTTTGAAACTTTTCAATTTGACCAAGCTTTTACTTATTTACCTTAATAGTGTCATAAGCACAAGAGATTCTGCAGATGCTGGAAAGCCAGAGTAACACAACAAAATGCAGGATGGACTCAGCAGGTCAGGCAGCTTCCATGGAAAGGAATAAACATCTGATACTTTGGGGTGAGACCTTTCATTAGGACTGGAAAGGAAGGATGCAAAAGCCAAAATAGGAAAGTGTTGGTGGGTTGGGGGGGGGGGGCATGAGTACAAGCTGGCAGGTGACAGGTGCAAAATCACCTGGTTTCTCCTATCTTTTTAATATCTAGCATTGTATTGTTTGATGATGTTTCTGTCAGGTTCCTTGAAATGCAGCACTAAATTAAAAGTGCTTATATAAATCTACACTCTTGTTCAAAGTTCTAAGTAAATTTACTGTTGAAGTACATATATGTCATCATATATTAATCTGACATTAATTTTTCTTGCAAGCATTCACAGTAGAACAAAGAAATACAATAGAATTAATGGAAAAACTACACACAAAGACTGATAAACAACCAACATGCAAAAGAAGACAAACTGTGAAAATACAAAAATAAAATAAAAATAATAAATAAATGCGTAAATAATACTGAACATGAATTGTAGAGTCCTTGAAAGTGAGGCCACAATGTTCAGTGATCTGTTCAGCGTTGAGGTGAGTGAAGTTATCCACACTGGTTCAGTAGTCTGATGGTTGAAGGGTAATAACTGTTCCTGAACCTGGCACTGTGGGACCTAGGGCATCTGTACCTCCTTCTCGATGGCAAAAGCAAGAAGAGGGCATGGCCTCTCTTGGTGGTCCTTGATTATGGACATTGCATTCTTGTGGCAGCACTCCTTGTAGGTGGGCTCAATGCTGGGAAGGGTTTTCCTGTGATGGAATGGCCTACATCCACCACTTTCTGTAGGTTTCTCTGTTCCTGGGCATTAGTGTTTCCATAACAAGCTGTGATTCAACCAGTCAGGATGCACTGCACTGTGCATCTATAGAAGTTTGTTGAAGTTTTTAATGACATGCCAAATCTGCACAAACTTCTAAGAAAGTAGAGGTGCTGCTGTGCCTTCTTTGAAAAGGCATTTCAGTGCTGGTCCCAGGGCAGAACTCTAATATGATAATGCCAAGGAATTTAAAATCACTGACCCTCTCCTCTTCCAATCCCCCTATTGAGGACTGGCCCATGGACTCCCGATTTCTTCCTTCTATCGTCAATAATCAGCTGACGTTGAGTGAGAGGTTGCTGTTTTAACACCATTCAACAAGAATTTCAATCCATCCTATTTGCTGAGTCATCACCATGAGTTGTAGTAATAGCTTTGCAAATTTGATTTTTTTTCATAGATTAGTGCAAGGAACCTTCAGGTATGATAAAATGATATTTCATAATTGAAAATGACTGACATATGATGAAGGCATTGTAACTGGTGTAAACAACTAACAAAGTTAATGCAAAACTGTTGGGAGCCAATTGAACTCAACTTCAAATCAGAGTTCAATACACTAACACTAGTACATAATGCATACAACAGAGAATGCACTTCCAACCAATAATCCTTCAGTCTGATGAATAGTGATCAATAAAGTGAGTTTCTCTTTACAGAACTAACTACTTGGAGCAACAGTGAGAGTTTAAAAGATACAGCTTTCACAGTTTGCTTGCAGATTTCAATTTATAGAAATTTAAAAGAGACCAGTGTGCTAATTGTTAGCTAATAATTGATTGGCCAATCGGTTAATTAACAGCAAACAACAAAAGGAAGGTAGGGTCAAGTAATTTTGACATTAACAAATGTGAGAACTAAGTCTTTTGCTCAAGAAGCTTTGGTGTGAAGAAGCTAGATAAGGCTGAGAGGTTAAACTGCTGATGTTATATGTTTCCCTTTTATCTCAACCTAGCATCAATGGGAGACTAGGATTATCTTCTTTTTATGTATTTTCTTCAGAAGTTAAGTTTGCTGCAATTACTCAAAACCCAAAGTCAGCTTCCTGACTGAGAGGGGATGGGTTATTGGAACAGGAAAAAGCCCATTAAGTTCCTTGGTCCTAATCCAGCATTCAATCAGATCGTGACTGATTATTCATTACAACACCAGTTATTGGTATTAGAACTGAATCATACAGGCCCAGGCAGTTCATATATGCTAGATCAGAAAAACCTTTTGCTTTCTATCTCCCTGTTTTTGTGTGAAGGAATTGGTGGTCAGGGAATCTTTCCCTGTGACCTTCTGAAATCAAATTGATTCAAGCGTTCTAGACTACGTTAAAAAAAACATCTCTGCTTAGACCTCCTGGTACAGATGGCATAGTGGTTAGCATAACACTTTACAGCGCAAGCTGTAAGAGTGGGGTTCAATTCCTGCCAATGTCTGTAAGAATTTTGTACAGTCTCCCTGTAGCGTGGGCTTTGTTGTGTATTTAATGTTTCTATAATATTTGAGTAATATTGCAAATATATTTTTGATTAAGCATTCTTTGTTGTTTCATAAGTGGAATCCTAAGGAAGGGCAGTTCGTTTCAGGGTATGTGGCTAAATTGAAGAGCATTGTCAGTTCAGTGATGGGCTTAATGATGCACTGAGTGATTGTTTCATTTGTAGAATCTTACAAAGAAAGCATTTAAGAATAGCTCCTATCCCTAAATGTGTCATTTCCTTAGATGCAGAGAAAGTATGCGACCGTGTGGAATGGAATTACCTCTTTGCTGTTTTAGAAAAATTTGATTTTGGACCAAGTTTTATCAAGTGGATTAAACTGTTATATTCATATCCCATTGCCTCTGTTTTGACCAACTCTCAGCAATCCCAACCCTTCAACCTCAAACGTGGAACCCGTCAAGGGTGCCCTTTAAGCCCTTTACTTTTCGATCTGGCCATAGAGCCACTGGCGATTGCGATCCGTAGTTGTGCGGACCTGACAGGGACTTGGAGGAGGGGAATACAACGTTTCCCTTTATGCTGACGGTCTTTTACTTTTTATATCAAACCTGATCATCTCCTTAACCCCCATGCTCTCACTCCTTAACAAATTCAGCTAGTTTTCTGGATACAAACTTAACTTACACAAGAGATAACTTTTTCCAATAAATAGAGAAGCACAAACGTTAGAGTTTCATAACCTCCCTTTTAAGGTAGTGAATAACCAACTTGCTTACCTTGGCATCACAGTAACAAGGAAATATAAGTGTCTTTTTGGAGAAAACTTTATTAATTTGTTAAATCAAACAAAACAGAGCCTAGCACAGTGGTTAACCCTGTTCATGTCCCTGATGGGCCAAATTAACATTGTCAAAACAAACATCCTTCCTAAATTCTTATACCTTTTTCAATCCATACCAATATTCATTCCTAAAGTCTTCTTTGACTTGTTAGACTCAGTCATATCATCCTACTTATGGAAGGGCAAGCGTCCCCGACTGAATAAAGTTCATCTTCAAAAATCTGAAAGTGTTGGGGGCACGGCTCTGCCCAATTTCTGCCTATTTTACTGGGCAGCTAACATTCATTGTCTCATCTTTTGGTCTCATTTTTATAATCAATCCAACTGCCCAATATGGCTGACAATGGAGCTGAATTCTAATAAGAATGTTTCCATCTCTGCACTTCTTGGATCTGCACTGCCTTTTCGTACATCTAAACCAATTGCTAATCTTGTCATCAGGCACACCCTGAGAGTATGGGTTCAGTTCAGAAAGCATAGTGGTCTCCATGGCTTCTCTCTTTCAAGTCCTATTCTACATAATCATCTCTTCCAGTCTTCTGTACATGATTCAACATTTCAAGACATGTACAGAAAAGGCATCAGACACTTTAAAGATCATTTTTTAGACAACTGTTTTGCATCATTTGAACAACTGTCTGCAAAGTTTAATCTACCCAACACTCTTTTTTTTAGATATTTGCAAATTAGACACTTTATCCGCCCTCTGATACCAAACTTACCTGAGACACCTGACACAAACGTCACTGATATGTTTCTCTGTTTGAATCCATTGCGCAAAGGTCTAATATCTATCATCTGTGACAAGCTGGCGGCTCTGAGGCGAGCCTCTCTTGACAAGATTAAAACTGCCTGGGAGCAAGATTTAAATTTTTCAATGTCAGAGGAGGTATGGGGTGAAGTCCTCAAATTAGTTAACTCAACCTCTTTATGTGCCCGCCACTGCCTGTTACAGTTCAAGGTCATACACAGGGCCTATATGTCTAAAACTAAATTATCTCGCATTTACCTAGATGTTAATTCCTGTTGCGACAAATGCAAAAGGGGCGAGGCTTTCCTTATCCATATGTACTGGACATGCCCTAGCTTGGAAAGATATCTTCCAAACTCTATCCCAAATACTTAATTACAATCTGGAACCTAACCCTTTGATTGCTCTTTTCAGCACCTCCGGAGAGGGGAACATGCACCTAAGTCCGACCAAACGTCGCATACTGTCTTTTGCCTCTCTGTTGGCCAGGTGCACAGTCTTGCTCAGGTGAAGGGATGCTGCCCCACCCACCCATGCTCAGTGGCTCAGGGATACCATGTCAAGTCTACACCTTGAGAAGATCCATTGATCAATCCTCAATTTGGACATAAAGTTCCAAAAGGTGTGGGGACCCGTTCTTGAATATTTTCTAAGTTCCCAGCCAGACTAAAGGTCCATTCTCTCTCCTTTTCCTCAGTACATCAATCCCTGACCTCCAGCATTTTCCAATAAAACTCTTCGGATTCAAATTTGTTATCATACAACAGCCTATGTATTAGAAAAATACATCTCCATACCAATGCAACTCTGTGGGGACAAAGGTTCTTTTTAACCTTTTTTGCCAATGCATTGATGGCTTGGAGTTGGCGACTGGGAGGGGTGGGGAGGCAACTAAAGCATGTTTGTACTATTGTTGCATCTCTTTCATAAATGTGAATTGTACATTTGATACATTTGTTCTCTTTATTAAAAAAAAACAAAAATATTGTTGAAAAAAATGCTCCTAACTGAATCACAGTTGTCAAAAGAGCAGTTGAAATTGATGTATCAATGGAAACAGAAGACAGAGACACAAATGAGTTGCAGTTAGGAATGAAAGTGAGCATGAAGGAAAACTGCAGCATCTAGATGGATGGAAGCCTGTTTGACTGAACAAATTATGTTACTTTTGTGGCAGGGACTCACATACATCAGATCAAAGCAGATTTAAAAGGAAAATTTGCAGAAAATAGGAGATATACAAACAGGATGTTGGGTAGTTGAAATAAATGAACTGCACAGGGTAGGGAAAAAGTCAAAAAGAACATTAATCTGCATGCTGTTGATGAAAAATCTGAAAATGATGAAAGTGACACAGGACTGGGTAACACACACAAAAATGCTGGAGGGACTCAGCAGGCCAGGCAGCATCAATGGAATAGTGTACAGTCGATGTTTTGGGCTGAGACCCTTTATCAGGACTCCAACATCTGCAGATTTTCTCTTGTTTGTGACAGGACTGCGTAGTCTTGAGATTTACCATGTGAAAACTAACAATAAACAAACAAAATGGCTTACACCAGAAGTGAACGGCAGATTAATTAAGATGGAATTGGACACTAACTCAGCAGTTTTAGGCATTCCATAAAATGAGTTTGAACAGCATTTCAAAGATACTGAACTAAAGCCTGCAGGTAATTAAGAATTGAATTGAAAATACATGTAGACTAAAATGTTAACTGTCCTGTGCTATCAGCAGTGGGATCATCAGTTGATCTGCCACCTGTCTTCAGGAGTTTCGGCCTACTTATGATCAAGACTCCCTCAAGATGGTGGGCCAGCAGTGCTAAGACACCGTCTTCCATTGATGAGTTTAACAACTTGGCATCTACCTCTATCAGAGTTGTTGGTCACTT
Source organism: Hypanus sabinus (assembly GCF_030144855.1). NCBI lineage: Eukaryota > Metazoa > Chordata > Chondrichthyes > Myliobatiformes > Dasyatidae > Hypanus > Hypanus sabinus. Next base: position 27,993,097 of record NC_082708.1, on the reverse strand, counting down.
CTATCCAACAGATAGTCTACTCTTCAGGTATCTATGCAGCTACTGAAGAGTTTACAAAAGATGGATACACTGTCTGACTATCTGCCCCTCTGGACGTACTTGGTCTACACCCATGATGATCCTGCCTCTGCTGCCTCAGCTACAGCCCTGCTGGTTGACTTGATCTCTCTTCTAGTAAAGCCAAGGTCACGCAGCCACTTCTGAAAAGTGAACGCAATAAAGCCACGGCACCCTCCTTCGAATGGATAGAATGAGACCTTCCACCCTTTGTCTCTGCACTCTAATCTTAATTCTGCATACTTGGTTAACTTGTGCTCATGGGCTTCATTGATGTTGTCTTCCCAGGGGACTGTGAGTTCACCAATAACCACTTCTCTACTGGTGTCAGACCAGACGATTATATCTGAGGATATTTGAGGAAAAAAATAACTACTGTGGGAATGACATTCATAACAGTAAAATACAACAACCAAAAAGCCACTTTGGGTGTGTATGTGGTAAAAATAAAAGGGTCAGCATTGTGGGATCATGATTGGCTGAGACAAATGCAACATGATTGGAGATCCATCCACTATTTGCATGCCACATTTCCTGTCAACAAGTCAACTAAAAGTGAATTAAGAAAGGTACTGGATGATGCCACAGCTGTCTTCATGCTGTAAACCATGAACTGATACCCAGCAGAAGGCAAACAGATGTTGCTGCCAACCCTTGTGCTTCTGGTTGGAAAGCATATTGGACCAAGGAAAGACCTTGTTGCTCAAAGGGATCACGAAAGTGATGAAAGCAGTCATCCGACTACAACAGTTGTTGTAGACAACATATCTGAGAAAGCTTCTAATATGTTAATCAGGTAGTTACTTGTGAAATGTGCTTTAGTTTTAAACTGGAAGAGAGTTCAAAGAGCTTCAGGAAAGTTATAAGCATTTGGCTTTTGTATAAAGAATATGAATCTATTTTGCATGCATTAAGGTTTTTGCGTGAACTTTAAGTGGAAGACAATAAGCTCCTCATAAAAGTAGAAAAGAAAGGAGTCAATGAAGATATGAAAGAGGATTTGTCAGATGATGTTGTAAAGAGAGCAATAGAAGGATTATTAAGAGAATACTCCATTAAGCCAAATGCACCTTTCCAACATCAAAATGCACATCCTAGAAAGAAAAAGGAAAAGAAAGAGGAGAATGACATACATAAGTGCTATGGAAATGGAAGAGGATAAACGAGACCTAATTTCTCAAGAAATTAGCCTATTCAGAGACATTCGCAAGAAACTAGAAGAAGAAAAAAGTGAGGAAAAGAAAAACAAGTTGAAAAGGAGAGAAGAGATAGAAAGAACATGAGTGAGAAATAGAAAGGCTTGAAAGAAAGAAGGAAGGTGAGAAAGAAACAGAAACAGATTGAGAACGGGTTTAATAGAGAGAAAGAAGCTGGGACCAGGAGAGAAGCAAGGATTGAAATACAGTAGATCTAGAGAGAAAAGCCAAGAAAAGGAGAAGGAAGCTGTCAGAACCACTCCCTGCAGTTTTAGAGTCAACTCCAACAACCAACTCAGAAGAGGCCTGAATACCTGAGATTATTGCACAGCTGCAAGTCTCACCTGCCAAACAAAGTGATCCCCTTATCATGAAAGATATTTTCCCACAAGAGTAAGAGAGCCTCTATAGCAATTAAATCTTTAAGCCTGAATGAAACAATTTAAAATTTACTATGTTGTGGATGTCTATATAGCAGTTGCATTATATAGTATACTGTGTATATAAATTAAGATATATTCTATATTGAGTTGGAGTTTAAAGCTAACCAAGGAGGAGATGTACTTAATATTTCAGTAATGTTTGAGAAATATTGAAAATATATTGTTTGACTTAAGCATTTTTTATTGTTTACATAATTAATTACAGGTAATCTTTATAAATAGCATATGTAAATATGTAAATAGCATATGTCATCATGGCATCGTGTGATATGTGCACACCTTGTTTCAAGTAAAAACAAAACTAAGACCTATTCTCACAAACATGAGGAAATCTGCAGATGCTGGAAATTCAAGCAACACACACAAAATACTGGTGGAATGCAGCAAGCCAGGCAGCATCTATAGGAAGAAGTACAGTCAACATTTCAGGCCGAGACCTTTTGTCAGAAGAGATAGTAAGAGATTTGAAAGTGGGAAGGGGAGGGGGAGATCCAAAATGATAGAAGACGGGAGGGAGAGGGATGAAGCTAAGAGCTCAAAAGTTGATTGGCAAAAGGGATACAGAGCTGGAGAAGGAAGAGGATCATGGGACGGGAGGCCTAGGGAGAAAGAAAGGGGGAGGGGAGCACCAGAGGGAGATGGAGAGCAGGCAAGGAGTGATTGTGAGAGGGGCAGGGAGAGAAAAGAAAAAAAGGGGGAGTGGAGAAATAATAAATAAGTAAATAAGGGATGGGGTAAGAAGTGGAGGGGGCATTAACGGAAGTTAGAGAAATCAATGTTCATGCCATCAGGTTGGAGGCTACCCAGACAGAATATAAGGTGTTGTTCCTCCAATCTGAGTGTGGCTTCATCTTGACAGTAGAGGAGGCCATAGATAGACATATGAGAGTGGAAATAGGATGTGGAATTAAAATGCGTGGCCACTGGGAGATCCTGCTTTCTCTGGCGGACAGAGCGTAGGTGTTCAGCGAAACGGTCTCCCAGTCTGCGTCGGGTCTCACCAATATATAGAAGGCCTCACCAGGAGCACTGGATGCAGTATATCACACCAGCCGACTCACAGGTGAAATGTTGCCTCACCTGGAAGGGCTGTCTGGGGCCCGGCTCCTGTCTTTTTCTTGCATTTAGATTTTAAGTTTTGGAGTCACGAAACATAGCGGGTTTCTTCCCACGTTGCAAAATTGTATGGGTTAAGGTTAGTAAATTGTGGGCATGCTATGTTAGCACAAGAAGCATGGTGAAACTTGTGGGATGTCCCCAGCACATCCTCAGACTGTGTTGGTAGTTAACACACACAGTTATTATATGTTCTGATGTTTCAATGTATATGCAATAAAAATCTCACACATTCCAGCTTTGCAATCATGATTTTAACATTTCATAAAAACATATCACAATATATGTTTAATGGCTGCTATAAGAATTCCAATAAATATTATTTTATATCCTTAAATTATACACAGGTTTCTGATAGCTTTTTGATAGATGTATTAGACTCCTTGGGGATTTGTTATTGTCCTTGAATATTTTTCTGTACTCTCATCAAAGGGCAGTATATGCTGATTATCTGATTCATACATTAAGATTTGAAGGCAGAGCGATCAATAACAGAATTTACGGATCACCACTTCCCACTGTTTCTTGAAAGGTTCCAGATATTATTATCCCATATGCTAATCAGTTCTGCAAAACTGACTCTTAATTAGTTAGCATCCCTACACCATGGCCACTTTACTTGGTACGTCCTATACTTAATAAAGTGGCCACTAAGTGTATATTTGTGGTCTTCTCCTGCTGCAGCCCATCCACTTCAAGTTCTGTTGTGTGTACATCACTGTTGCAACACCTAGTTATTTGAGTTAGTCACCTTCATGTCAGTTTGAATTACTCTGGCCATGCTCCTCTGACCTCACTCATTAACAAGGCATTTTCAGCCACAGAACTGCCATTCAATGAATGTTTTTTTTGTTTATCATGCCATTCTCTGTTATCTCTAGCGACTATTGTGTGTGAAGATCCCAGGAGTTTGGCAGTTTCTGAGATACTCAAACCAACCTGTCTGGTGCCAACAATTATTCCATGGTCAAAGTCAGTTAGATCACATCTTTTCCACACTCCCAAGTTTGGTCTGAACAATAACTGAACCTCTTGATGACTTCTCATGTTTTTATTGATTCAATATTTGCAATAATGAGCAAGTGTACAATTGTACCCAATAAAGTGTATTCTGTCTTTGTATTCATGTCATAACCTATACCAATATTGCCAACCACATGAAGAACTGTTAATAAAAGGTTTGTTGTTGAGACCAGAGTGGAAACTGATGAAACCGTTCCATTCAAAAACAATCTACTGCTATTTTCTCTATCTCAGCATCGTTTCTGTCACACTTAGAGGTTGGGTTAGACAAGTTTCACCAGAAGAATGATCTGGGATTTAATTGAAACTTACAAAATCTGACAACACAAGACAGACAGGACGGGGGTCACAGTCTTGTGTTACAGTGCAAGTGGTTTAGAATTGAGATGAGGAGGAATTTCTTTATTCAGAGGGAGCTGAACTTAAGAACCTCACTACAATGGAGGGCATTGGAGGGGATGTCACTAAATAGATTTAAGAAGGAGACAGAAACATTTCTAGAGTAACACATACAAAATGCTGGGGTATCTCAGCAGGTCAGGCTGCATCTTTGGAAAGGAATAAACAGTCGATGTTTCAGACCGAGACCCTTCGTCAGGACATTCTAGGCACAGCATGCATCAAGGGACAAGATGGAGAATGGTTTTCCTACTCCTATTTTCTCTTGTTTCTTAAGCACATCTTTCTTATTACAACAGCTAGATTTGAGATTTATCTTCCCTCTTGCCAATTGATTCCTTAAACATTTCTATAAGGCCTTACTTAGGCGCCCACCTTCCTTTCAACGATAACCACCCTAATTTTTCAGATTCTCCTTGGGTTGTAAGTATTTTGATCTCCCATGAGTCCTGCAGGAGTATTTTAGGGATTTGAATAACCTCTTTATCTCTCTGAAAGCTATACTGGCCAAGAAATTGAAGGCGCAATAAATATCGGGTGGAAGCAAGCTAATACCATCATGGAAAGAAAATATAAACAGAAGAATTAACCCATGTTGCTATTATGCATCTTCTAATGGCTATCTAGAGACATCAGTGGGAAATGCCCTCTGGCACTCTTGGTTAGGGAATGGTTGTTCATGATATGCAGATGATTAAAAAGCTTAATAAATTAAATAAAAATGTAAATTAGAAATTGTTAATCATGAGGACCTTCTGCTGCTAGGCCTTTGTTGTCTTTATGAGTATGTGGATTTTATAAAAAGCTTCACAATTATACTGAAAAGTCCTAATCGGGGAGAGGCAGCTAAATGTCTTCACAGATTTCCAATCAGTTCCATTTCATGACTGTAATTTTTATAATATTTCAATGCTTTTTCTGTATTTTGAAGGCTTGAGGAAATTCATATCAATACAAATGAAAAGACTTGAAATTTCCTTTTGAAGTTTTGAGATCAGAAATCAGGAAGGGATTATAAATATTATGTGGCCAAGAGAGAAGGAAGAATTACTGCAGGTGCAAATTTGCATTTCAGGTGCTGGAGAATTTTCCTTTTTGAATTCTTGAAAAAACTTTGCATCCAAAGTTAACAGGAAAGACATTTGTCCTAATTATTTCTAACAATGAATCAGAAAATAATAGAGTACAGAAAACAATCATTTGAACCATTATGTATGCGCCAGCTCTTTGAAGGATTAATGCAATTAGTCCTAATCCAATACTTGTCCTTGTAGCTCATTTAAGATTTTCCCTTTAATTATTTATCCATTCTCTTTCACAGGCTCATTCTGAATCTGATTCCACTACCCTTTCAGGCGATATATTTCAGATCATTATTGCAATTTCCTTCTTTCAGTTAGTTGTTTGCCACTTCCCTTCTATACCTCCCATTACCCATGTCCACTGACATAAGAAATTGTTTCCCTTTATTACTTTAATGAATTCAAATACTTCTGTTCCAACAAATACCCTGTTAGCCTTTCCTGTTCAGAGAACAGTCCAGTTACCTGGATGTCCTGGTATGTTGTTTTTTGTTGCATGAATGCTGTTATTGACACATTGCACCAGCATACTGCAGCAGATTCCACATACATGTAAATGTATCAAGTTCGTCCTTGATCATTTGCTCATTCTTGTTTCCATTCTATTAAGTGTCCTTTCTACCAATTTTAAGGTTTTGATAATTCTCTGATTTCCAGAACTGATTATAATATTGTAGTTGAGATCCAACAGCATTTTAAATCAAGGTTTAGCATAACTTTCTTATTTTAATACTTAATTTATAAAGCATAGAATCCTACTTACTTGTACTATTGCTTAATTTGTCCTGCCACATTCAAAAACTTCCCAGCAACATGCAAATGCTACTGGGCCACTCTATCTCTGTAATCTCTTCAATAATTGTACTGCTTACTCTAAATTGCATTGTTCCTTTCATCCCGAGCTGTCACACTTCTGCACATTAACTTTTGCATGCATCTGTCCATTTCAAATTGCCGTCTACATTTTTCTGAAGTTGTTAACCCTCTCCTCATAATTTATTACATTTTGAACTTTAGTTCATCTGCACACCTCGAAGTTATGTTCTCTATATTCAAGTTTATATCCCTAGAATATGCAAAACAATGAAATGACCCCAGTATCATTTTGAGTTCAAGGTGCACAACACAATGAATTAAACTCACACACAACACATAAAGTAATATTACTACAAATAAATTAACAAATAATAAGGTACATTTACCACACAAGTTAAAAAGTAAACTACTGATGTTCCATTTGTGATGAGACCTGAGTGGTGGCAGGGAGTTCAATAGTCTTATGGCCTGAGGGAAGAAACTGCTTCCTACCCTAATAGTTCTTGTCCTAATGCTACGGTACCTCCTAGATGATGGTAGGCGGTCAAGGAGATTCTAGGATAGATGGGAGGAATCTCGTCAATGCTCAGGGTCCTGGATATGCAGAGCACCAGATAAATATCTCGGAATGGTGGAAGGGAGACCCCAAATGATCCTCCAGGCAGTCCTTGCAATCCTTTATTGCTATCCTTGATAGCAATGTTGACTTCTTCCTTTACTTCGATGTTTATTGAGAGCTTAATAGATTCTCAAATGGCTGAGTGGATTGATCTTGTAGACAAGAAAACCAGGCAGATGTTCTGCTTTTATTGCATGATAGCCAGAGTTGTAATTATATTCAAAAACTTGGCTGATATGTCACCAGTTCCTTCAGAAAATCTTGACAGAACCCAGAACATTTGCTGTAATCTATGCAACCTGCAGCTCCTCAACATCTTAGAGTCATAGATCATTACAGTGCAGATACAGGCTCTTCTGCCCGTCTATCTAAAACATTATTCTGCCTAGCCCCACCAAACTATACCTGGACTATAGCAGCTCTACATACCCCTCATATCTATATGCTTATTCAAAATTTGTCTTAGATGTTCTGATGAAGGGTTTCAGCCCAAAACCTCTCCACTGATGCTGCCTGATCTGCTGAGGTCTTCTGCAATTTTGTGTGTGCTTCTCTTAAAAGTTGCAATCGAACTTGCATCCACCACTTCTGCTGGCAGCTCATTCCACACTTGCACCACCTCTAAGTGAAGAAATTTTCCCTCAGGTTCTCCTTAAGTATTTCACCTTTCATCTTCAGACTATGATCTCTAGTTCTAGTCTTATCGAGCCTAGTGGAAAAATCTTCCTATCTATACTCATCGCAATTTTGTATACCTCTATCAAATTGTCCCTCATTCTCCCAAACTCCAGGGAATAAAGTCTTATAACTCAAGTCCTTAAGCCCTGGCAACATCCTGGTAATTTTTCTCTGCACTCTTTCAATCTTATTGATAATCAAACTATACACAATACCCCAAATTAGGCCTCACCAATGTCTTATACAACTTCAGCATAACATCCCAATTTTTCTTCTCAATACTTTGATTAATGAAGGCCAATGTGCCAAAACCTCTTTACGCTCCTATCTACCTGTGATTCAATTTTCAAGGTATCTGTATTCCCAGGTCCTTCTATTCTACCACACCCCTCAGTGTCCCACTGTTCACCATGTATGCTCTACCCTGGTCTTGTCCTTCCAAAGTGCAATGCCTCACACATCTGCATTAAATTCCATCTGCTATTTTTCAGCCGATTCTTTCAGTTGGTCCATGTGACAATAATAAACCAATGTAATTTAATTCCATTTCTAATTGCAGCTTAAATTCCAAGTAACACAATAAGGATTGTGTTCTGTGCATACGGTAAATGACAGAATATCTTAAAATGTCTTCCTCAGATAAAGGATTCTCTTCAATGTAGTGTTCGGATCACATAGATCCAAACAAATCAAAAGCTTCACACACAAAAAGCTGGTGGAATGCAGCAGGCCAGGCAGCATCTATAGGAGGAAGTATAGTTGGCTGTACTCTTCCTATAGATGCTGCCTGGCCTGCTGCATTCCACCAGCTTTTTGTGTTTGTCACTTGAATTTCCAGCATCTGCAGATTTCCTCGTGTTTGCATTTTTAAAATCAAAAGCTTGATTAGATTATCCATACATAATAAGTTTGCTATCCAAGCAGGAGGATGATTACTGGCAGGTGATATCTTCCTCCATCACTCTTACAAATTAAACTTTAGTTTCTCTTTTACAGATAGAAGAATGCATCCTGGAGGCTATAATGAGAGCTGCTTATTCTGATCCACCTCAAGATGGTATTTATGCAATATGACCAGATCAGTTAGAATTCATTTTATTTCCACAAAACCTTTGGATTTCCAAAACAGTCTTATTGCTACTATTACTGGTAGTTTCTGAATTATTTAATTATATTCATTTAAATTTCCCACCTGGGACTTGAGGTCGTGTATCCAGGTTATTTGTCAGGGCCTTTAGTGTTACTTCAACAGCCATGGGGAATTGGGTGGGTTGAAGCAGCAAATTAACAATAACAATATTAATGTTAACAGGATTAACAAAATTAAACTAATATGTTTAATTTTACTTTTGGCTATTTGACAGACTGTAAATGAACATTGAAATTTTATTGGTCTTGGTTGGTTCTCCCTCTAAAAAAAACACACTCACAGTTACATCACAGTTTGTCTTCACATCTTGCTGCCTCAGTACAGCAGCCAGCAGAATCAAAGATCCTACCCATCTTCTTTCCCCTCCCATAAGGCAGAAGATATAAAGACCTGATAGCATGTACCACTGGCATCAAGGACTCTTCTATCCTGCTGCTAAAATCTATTGAATGGTTCCCTACCAAGGTCAGATGAACTCCTGACCTCACAATCTACCTGATTGTGACCTTGCACCTCACAGTCTGCCTGCATTGCACTTTCCCTGTACTGTAGCACTTTATTCTGCATTTCATTATTGTTTTACCTCAATGCATTGCTGTACTGAATTGATCTGTATGCACAAGACAAGTTTTCATTGTACCTCAGTAAATGTGACAATAATCACCCTTTTTACCAATTTGCAAATCCACTACCTAATTATTCCTTCATTTTAGCTCCACAATTTATTTTGTGATTTATGGTCCTTTATAGTCTTTGCATTTTACTGCAGCAGTGAAATAAATTTCACGTCATTAAGACAGTGTTAATAAATCTAATTCTGACTCGTTGCATTTGGATGAAAAGCAGGCATGCAGATTAATCCCACCTTCCTGTACTTGGTCAGTGACAGGTCTTCAAGTGCACTTACTGGCACTTTTTAAAAATGATGAAGGGTTTTGCTTTTAACATCTTTTCAGGCTGATTTCCATTACTATTTTCTAAGTGAAAAAGAAATTCCTCATCTCCCCCTAATCCTTCTATCAAGCACAGGAAGTCTGTGCCCCATTGTTTTAGATACCCTCGGAGAAGGGAAATTGGTTTTGCTTGTTAGCTCATGTAAGTCCCTCACAAGATTATACATTTAAAACCAAAGGCTACAGGAGAATAATTAGGCTACTTGGTCCATCAAGTCTGCTCTGCCATTCCTTCATAGCTGATTTTTTTATCCCTTTCAACTCTATTCTCTTGCCTTCTCCCTGCAATCTTTGACACATTTCAACCTCTGCTTTAAATATACCCATGACTTGGCCTCCTCAGCCATCAGTGGCAATGAATTCCATAGATTCACCATGTCTCCTCTCAACCTCCTATGTTCCACAGAAAATAATCTCATTTTGCCCAATCTTTAATTATAAATAACAAAGTTCCATTCCTGACAACAACATCATAAATTTGTTTTATGCCCACCACCTCTAGTACAATCACATCTTTCCAGTAATGTGGTGATCAGAAATTTATACAGAACCTATGCTGAAGCCTAACTGGTGCTGTGTATATTTCAGGCATAACCTCTAAGCATTAGCTAGTAAAGAAAAGCATTCTATATGTCTATTAGCTCTCAGAAGAAATCTGTGGACACCTGCTTCAAGGTCTCTTCCTTCCTTTACACTGCACAATATCCTCTCAATAATTGTATATTCTCTTCCGTTATCATACTTAATTACCTGAAATTTTTCTAAATAAAATTTCATTTGCCACTGCTTGACCCAAATGACCAGGTCATCGATATCCTCATTGGGAAATATTTCCTCCTCTCTTGTGAAGCACAAAGTCAATTTTTTAATGTTATCTGTTGGCATCTTTATTTACATTTTTAACTGCATTTAAATCTAGATCATTAAAATATTCAACAAAAAAAGCAAGTGCTTAGCATTGTGGAACTCCATTGAAAACTGCCTTTCAATCACAAATCAGATATCCATTTTGACCTTTGTTTTTGCCAATGAGCCAGTCTTGGGTTCAAATTGCCCCTTTCCCTTGCATCCTATGTAGCTTTAACAAAAGAGATTTTGCAGAAGCTGGAAATCTAGAGTAACACAAAAACAAAATGCTGGGGGATCTCAGCAGGTCAGGCGGCATCCATGGAAAGAAATAAACAGTCAACATTTCAGACTGAGACCCTTCATCAGGACACAACACTTTGATATCTTAGACATGCCTGGCGTACAGTATATTGTCAAGAGCCTTGTTGCATAACCCAAGACATTGACTGTTTCTCTTTCCACAAATGCTGCCTGACTTGCAGAGTGTATCCAGCATGTTCTGTTTATAGTTCTGAGTGAGTTTATTCCCTGCTGAGTCATACTTTGATTCAGTGAGCTGTTATTCATCAGCTGCCCTGAAAAGTGATAGCAAAATGGCTTCATTTAAGTCACTTGGAATTTGTTACTGTGCATTTCCTATCTGATCTGTTTCCACCATCTATTGCTGAATTTTGCCCTTTGTCAACGTACAGGCAGTGTTGCCTTAGGGCGAATGCCACTGTGAGAAATAATGGCTGAACTTTCGAGTTGTGGATAATTCCAGGATAAACACATCGAGGGATAATATTGCTGATTCCACTCTCACCTGTATTTATTACAGCTCCAGGCACAGGCCTGTGACAGGGAATATTTACACTAGTTGCTCAGACCATTACCACAGAACACTAACATACTTCAGTACGTGCTTGGTTACAGGAAATTTTTTTATTAATGGGTATGTAATAAACTTGTGTACAAGTTTTGTTTAATTTGTGTTTTTCTTGTAAATGCTGCCTATTCATACAGTGGTCACTTTAATAGGTACCTCCTGTACTTAATAAAGAGGCAACTGAATATATGTTCATGGTTTTCTGCTGCTGTAGCCCATCCACTTCAAAGGTACAATGTATTGTGCATTCAAAGATGCTGTTCTGCACACCACTGTTGTAACATTTGCTTATCTGAGTTACTGTTGCCTTCCTGTCAGCTTGAGCAGTCTGGCCATTCTCCTCTGACCTCTCTCATTAATCAGGTGCTTTTGCCCACAGAACTGCTATTGACTGGATGTTTTTTTATTTTTTTTTTGCACCATTCTCTGTAAACTCTAGAAGCTGTACGTGAAAATCCCAGGAGATCAGTTTCTGAGAAACTCAAACTACCCCATCTCGCACCAAAAATTATTCCACGGTCAAAATCACTTAGATTACATCTCTTGCCCATTCCAGTGTTTAGTCTGATGGACCGTATCTCACACTTTTATGCATTGAGATCTTGCCACATGATTGGCTGATTCAATATTTGCATTAATGAGGTGTACAGATGTACCTAAGTACGAGGCCATTGAATGTATGTTTAATTTGTGTTTTTCGTGTAAATTCTGCTTTTATCAAGTTGTGTGCCTGTCATATTGCTGCAAGTAAGTGTTTTTTTGACCCTTTGTATACATATACTTGTGGATGTGACAATAAACATGACTGACTTTTATGTAAGTTAACCCACTCAGGTACTGCCATTTAAATAACATCTCGTGCTCTGAATTCTTATGTCCCAACTTATAAGTAGATAACAGTAACATCCAGGGGTTAAAATAGAAACTTTGAATCTGTACACCTGCTTACTAGATTGTATCACATCATCACAACCTTCAACTTCCCAGCATAGAGAATGAATGTTTATTTACCCATCAAGATATGACTCCAAGCTAGAAAATGACAGATAATATATTAGACATGGTGTAGGTGAACAAGTAATATTTGGTGGCAGAGAATGCATTAACAGGATGGAAACTGCACAGCACTCTGTTTGCCAATATATCAACTAACTTCAGGAAATTTGTAAATCCAAGGCACGAACAAAACTAGGTCAGATTAAAATTGAATTAAATAGAACATTGAATTTTGCAATGCTAGATAACCCTTATCTCCTGTATCCCCTCTTTCTCTTCCTATCTATTTCAAGTAACTCCCCATTTCTCTCCTTCCCAAGCTACTGCCTCAGCTCATTTTAATCCTCCTCACCCTTGTTCAATCCACCTACTACCCTTCCCCATCTGCTTTCATCAGCTCTTCTTTAATGTTTTCTTCCTAATTTATTAGATTGCAGCCTTTGTTTCCCTGTTTTTTTACCCACAACTTTCTTCTCCACCCTACTCTCCCTTTACTGACTCCATCTTTTTCTATTATTTTCCTTGCCTGCATCCACCAATCACTAACCTGCCTGTCTCCCAACTTCACCTCTCCTCTCCCTCACCTAGGTCCTTCTACCCTCTATCTTTCACTCCTCCTCAGCCCACCAACCATCAAATGGCCCTTGTCTCACCACTCCCCCTCTTCTCTCTACAACAGCTCCATACTCTAAATCTCCTCTCTTTCTTACCTCCCCAATCTCCACTCCGATGTAGGGTCCTGACTCAAACCATTGACAATTCACCTCCCCCACAGATGAGTTCCTCCAGCAGTTTGTATTTTTTTTAACTCCAGATTTACATTAGATTGACAGGCTTTGGATGTCTACCATGAACCTACATACTGATCCTGAGGACTAGCCTTCTGTTAGGTCCTGAGGCAAGATGGAGGATGTCAATGGAATGGCAAAGATGATCAGGAGAGGAGAGCCAGGAGGTATTTGAGTGTTGAGGCAGGAGGAATTGAGAGAGCTGAAGATTGGCAATAGTCTTTGTGACTGTTAATGGTCTATCATGCTTCATTCCTCTCTGGAGCAATAGATCCCACCCTGCATAACCCTGCCCTAGAAGGTGTTGTTTTAAAGTAACTTAGCATCCATTTAAATTTCCAATAGTTAATATAAAATCTCACAGAGAGTCATAAGATACCTTTGCCTTGTCCTTGCCATTTTACACTCAGGGGCCACTTTATTGTGTACACTTGCTCATTAATATCTAATGAGCCAATCACATGGCAGCAACTCAGTGCATAAAAACATTCAGATCTGGTCAAGAGGTTCAGTTGTTGTTCTGACCAAACATCAGAACGGGGAAAAACTGTGAGCAGTTTGACTTGGACCATGCAATGACTGTTGGTGCCAGACAGGGTGGTTTGAGTATCACAGAACTGCTGATCTCCTGGGACTTTCATGCACAACAATCTCTAAAGTTTACAGAGAATGGTGTGAAAAACAAAAACCGTCCAGTAAGTGGCAGTTCTATGGGCAAAAATACTTAGTTAATGCAAGAGGTCAGAGGAGAATGGCCTGATTGGTTTAAGCTCACAAGAAGGTGACAGTAACTCAAATAACCATGTTACAACAGTGGTGTGCAGAAGAGCACATAACATGTTGAACCTTGAAGTAGATGGGCTACAGTAGCAGAAGACCATGAATATACTACACACTCAGTAGACACTTTATTAGAAACAGGAGGTACCTAATAAAGTGGCCTTAGAGTGTAAACAACAATTAACAACAACCACATTAAACTGGCTTTTCTGGTATAGCTGATAATAAATGTTCTGGAAATCAAAATTCAGTAGATGTAGCATCTATTGTAGGTATGTGAATACCTGGAAGATGCCAACTGTTAGATTAGAGTTAGAATCAGAGAATGAGGATTAGATTCAGCAATTGTTCCTTAACATCTATTTAATCCAAGAACAACCATGGGCAGCTATGTCCTACTGCCAACCACTCACAGTTGTTGCCACTTTCAACACCTCATGGTCAATGTGGCGTTGCTGGCTTTTGATTGCACAGATGTTTTGGAAGGAAAGACCAGATGTGTACTCACTGAGGTCTCTACCATCCATTCCTTTCATCATTCATTGATATGGATAGAAGGCACCATCAAAATCCTGCAACAATCATTGTCAAAGAGTGATCTGCCTCCCCTGACTTACTGTTCCAATAGAGACAGAGTGGATATCTTTCCTGCATTACTGATAATTATTTCTTTCTAAAGGATGATGCTGTCCTCTAAACTTGCAAATCATTGTTATCATAAATCCTGCACCTCACTTTTTTTCCATCAGATAAGTTCTCAATCAACATTTTTGGTATTTGAAAATAACACTGAAATATTTATTATTTATTTAGTGTTGTGGAATAGATTAGGACCTTCTGGTTCTTTGAGATACGCCTCCCCAGCAACTCCACAACCCTGATGAACCCTAACCTAAATATGGGACAATTTACAATGACCATTTAAGCTTTGGACTGTGGGAGGAAACATGAAGTTAGTGCCAAGATGATGAACCAGCTAACTCTCACTTATGCATATGCCTGACTGGAAAAGCTAGATATGTTAGTCATTATTTCCAGAATAAACTGAGAACTGGTGAAGTGTAAACACCGCTCATCATTTTTTACATTAAACGAGTGCCTACTTAGTGATACAGGTGTCCCCCCGCTTTACGAATGTTTGCTTTACGCTGCTTTGCTTTTACAGAAGACCTACATTAGTAACCTGTTTTCGCATTACAAAGAGGATTTTAGCTTTTACGAAAATTTTTCCCGTGTAAGTTAATGGTTCTTCACTTTACGCCATTTCGGCTTAAGAAAGGTTTCATAGGAACACCCTACCTTTGTAAAGGGGGGGGGATCACCTGTATCTGAAGATCTAATTATAAAAATGGATTTACCTTTTCTGGGAAATGATCCATCTAAGTATTGTGTAGGCAGTGAAACCTAAAATCTGTACAAGATGGCTTCTTGCATTGGCTTAATTGATTATAGTCTAATATTGCTAGGGATTGGACGTGTTCTTTGAAGATACTAATGTAAGAGTATTCGTAAAAATTCAACATATAGCTGTTGCGTATCCCGTAACTGGATCACTTACCAGCAAAGATAGAGAAGTCCGTTGAAGTCTGATGGCACTATTTTCAAATGTTTTTATTCATAAAGGGGCACAAAAGTAAGGTTAATACAAACATTCAGATAATATACATCGTCAATACTCAATCTAAAGTGCACGTATTATAATAATCATCATTAAGAAATAAGCTCTACTGTTGTCTAGGGGATAATATATTGTCCGTTGGAAATATAAACGTCACTCAGAAGTCTGCAGGCTTCAGCCTTTTGGGAATCGCTGGGTTTCACGTGTTGGAGAGAGAGAGAGAGAGAGATTGGTGAGAAAAGGAAAACTTGCCCGGGTCTTTATGAAGCGAATCCGTTGAATCGGGGGAGCGGGCTCCCCCCGATGCTAGTTAAAAGCAGTTTTCCGTGATTCCAGCCACAGATTCCAGGCCCGGAATCAAACGCACGTGGCTTCCTTCAAAATGGCTTCCCGCTACAACAGGATCGCTATCGTGTCTTCTTGGTGCGTCTGAAGGGGTTGTCCACCCCAGACCCTCCTTTATACTTCCTCACGGGGTCGCAGGTGTCAATCAGGTTGAGATGATGCAATCTCTCTCTCAACCAGCCCACCTTGCCCAAGGGCTTTACACATGGTCTCCATGAGACAATAGTCAATGTCGCCTTGTTTTGCATGCCGGTGGAACGCGGGATTCGGCACGTCTCTCTCTCTCCCATTTCCTGTGTCTATTCAGCACATCTCTATCTCTCCCACTTCCTGGGTCTACTGACCCCCCCTCAACTAGTGCTCTTGTGATTCTCACAAAGGAGGGGGCTGCGGACATAACATAGCAAAGTAAAGAAGTGGAATTGCAGTGGGATCATGATCAGCTGGTAAGTGGACCGAGAATTGTTGTGTATTCTGCTTCACAGAGACATGGCTCACCCTCAGTCACTCCGGACGCAGCACTCCAGCCCAAAGCCTTCACCTTTTACTGCATAGGTCAGATGGCAGCGTCAGGTAAAGGCAGAGGTGGTGGTGCAATTAACTTATAATGGTGTACAGATGTGATGGTTTTGTCTCAGTTCTATTCCCCAATGAAACATCAAGCAGTCAAGTGTAGTCCATTCCATCTGCCAAGTGAGTTCTCTGGTGTCATCCTGGTTGCAGTGCAGAGGGTACACTCCACCACTGGTACTGGAGCAGGTAAGTATCTGTGGTGAACTACATATACCTGTCTGGACACGCTCCCTGTTGACTGCTCCTGTGGCTCCTCCCACAGACCCCTGTATAAAGGCGATTGAGGCCTGAGCCCGGCCTCATTCTCCAGGGTGTAGTATGGTGGTCAACTACTGCTTGTTCTTTCTTCCAGTCAATAAAAACCGATATCTCGACTTCACGTCTCAGAGAGAGTTATTGATGGTGCATCAATATCGTGATCAGCAGTCATGTGACACCGCACCCTGATGCATTCCCAATCATTGCAGAGGACTACAGCCATACCAGCTTGAAGACATCTTTGACATACTACCACCGACACATCACCTGTGGAATCAGAAGAGCCAGCACACTTGATCACTGTTACACCACTATCAAGAACACTTACTGCGCCATAGCATGCCTGAACTTTGGCAAGTCCGATCACCTGGCTATACTTCTTTTCCCATAGGAAGGGACTGAGCACCAAGGCACTAGTGATGAGGACTGTAAAGGTATGGTCAAAGGAGCAAGAGGAGGATTTACAGGACTGCTATAAATTGGTGCAAGGGACCATATTCTGGGATTCACCTTTGGATATGAATGAATATGCCAATTTGTTTACCGACTTTGTCAAGTCTTATGTGGATCAGTGTGGGTCTTTGAGAACATACTGAACATACCCAAACCAGAAGCTGTGAATGAACCAGGAGGTTCACAGACTGCTGAGAGCTTGACTGTGGTGTTCAGTCCAGAACCTTACAAGAAGTTCATGCACAACCTACAGATGGCTGTCTTAAGAGTGATAAGGTAATTCCATGTGAAGTCGGGACCACAATCAAATTCACAACAGCTGAGGCAGGGTTATCATGCTGTTACTTCCCATAAAGTGAAACCTAATGACAGTCTCCGATGAGTTCAACACCTTTTATGCATGCTTTAAAAGGGAGAATAAAATTATGCCTGTATGAATTCCCACAGTAACTGGTAACCCTGTGATATCTGTCTTGAAGATCAATGCCAGAACATCCTTCAAGAGTGTGAACCCTGACAAGGTGACAGACCCTGATGGCGTATATCAAAAGCCCATGCTGACCAACCAGCTAGAATGTTCAAGGGCATCTTCAATCTCTCACTGCTGCAGTCGGACGTTCCCACCTGCTTCAAAAGGGGAGCAACTCTGGTGCCCAAGAGTTGCCTGAATGACTATGCCCTGTAGCACTCACATCTACAGTGAAGAAGTGCTTCGAGAGATGGTCATGGCCAGAATTAACTCCTTCTTGAGCAAGAACCTGGACCCACTACAATTTGTCTACCCCCACAATAGATCTACTGCAGATGCAATCTCACTGGCCTTGCAACACCTAGACAACAGCTATACCTACACCAGGCTGCTGTTTCTTGATTACAGCTCAGTGTTCAACAACCATCATCCCATCAGTACTAATCAACAAACTTCAAAATCTGGGCCTCTGCACCTCACCTGGATTCTAAACCTGCCATTGGGCTTCTACAGTCAATGCAGATTGGTAAGAACATCTCCTACTTACTGAATGTCGGTGTAGGTGCACCTCAAAGAGGTGTGCTTAACTCATTACTTCGCTCTCTCTATAATAAAGACTGTGTGGATAAGCACAGCTTAAGGGCCATCTATAAATAAGTGGATAGACCATGGTTGTTGGCAGAATTTCAAATGGTGACAGGAAGGCATAAAGGAGTTGAATTGAATTAAATTGACTTTATTACTTACATCCTTCATATACATGAGGAGTAAAAGTCTTTACATTACATCTCCGTCTAAATGTGCAATGTGCAATTTATAGTAATTTCTAGTAAATAGTATGCACAACAGGACAGTCAGTGTAACATAGAAATACAGTTCTATCAGGGTGAATTAATCAGTCTGATGGCCTGGTGCTAGAAGCTGTCCCAGAGCCTGACAGTCCTGGCTTTTATGCTGTGATACCATTTCCCGGATGGTAGCGGCTGGAATAGATTGTGGTTGGGGTGACTCAGGTAGTCAATGATCCTTTGGGCCCTTTTTATACACCTGTCTTTGTAAATATCCTGAATAGTGGGAAGTTCACATCTACAGATGCACTGGGCTGTCCACACCACTCTTTGCAGAGTCCTGCAATTGAGGGAAATACAGTTCCCATACCAGGCAGTGATGCAGCCAGTCAGGATGCTCTCAATTGTGCCCCTGTAGAAAGTTCTTAGGATTTTGGGGCCGATACCAAACTTCTTCAACGGTCTGAGGTGAAAAAGGTGCTATTGTGCCTTTTCACCACACAGCCAGTATGTACAGACCATGTGAGATCCTCGGTGATCTGTATGCCAAGAAACTTAAGCTGCTCACCCTCTCAAGCCCAGATCCATTGATGTCAATAGGGGTTAGCCCGTCTTCATTCCTCCTGTAGTCCATAACCAGCTCCTTTGTTTTTGTGACACTGAGGGGAAGGTTATTTTCTTGACACCACTGTGTCAGGGTGATGACTTCTTCTCTGTAGGCTGCCCCGTTATTAATTGAGATTTGGCTAATCAATGTAGTATCATCAGCAAGTTTAGCAGATTGGAGCTGTTGGTGGTGACACAGTCATGGGTATACAGAGAGTGAAGGAAGGGGCTTAGGACACAACCCTGAGGAGCACCTGTGTTGAGGGTCGGAGGGACAGAGGTAAGGGTGCCCACTCTTACCACCTGCTGGCGATCAGACAGGAAGTCCAGGATCGAGCTGCATAAGGCAGGGTGAAGGCCGAGGTCTCTGAGCTTCTTGTCGAGCCTGGAGGGAATTAAGGTGTTGAATGCTGAACTGTATCATTCTCACAGAAGCATCCTTCTTCTCCAGAAGTGTAAGGATAGTGTGTAGAGCTGTGGCTATTGCATCATCTGTTGGTGGGTAAATTGTAGTGGGTTCAGTGTGGGTGGTAGCATGCTGTAGCATTTGCTTATTATTGAGTGAGTGTGACAGGACGCCAGCCATTCAGACATGTTACCTTGGTCTTTTTTAGGTACAGGGACAACGGTGGATGTTTTGAAACAGGAAGACACTCTACACTGGGACAGGGAGAGATTAAAAATGTCTGTAAATACACCTGCCAGTTGTGCTGAGCCACTCTGAGTATCCACCCTGGGATGCCATCCAGTCCCGCAGCCTTGCGGCTATCCAGTCGTCGGAAACACCTGCGTACTTCAGCCTCAGAGATGACCAAGGTGCAGGTCACTTTGGCGGCTCTCCTTAGGGGCTCAGTGTTGGTGACATCGAACTAAGTGTAAAATAGATTTAGCTTATCTGGGAGAGAAGCAACAATGTTGGCAGCACCACTACGCTTAGCTTTGAAGTCTGCGATGGTGTGCAGACCTTGCCATAAGCTGCGTGTCTTGTTGGTGGAGAGCTGTGTCTGGATCTTGTCCCTGTATTATCGTTTCGCTGCCTTGATGACTTTGCGTAGATTGTAGCATTCCTGCTGATTACTGGCAATGTCAGCTCTGTGTCACACAATAAGTGCTGTTCTAATGGAACTATTGATCCACAGTTCCTGGTTTGGACAGACCCTGACTGATTTCTGGGAGACAACATCCTTGATGCACTTCTGGATGAAACTCGCGACCCCTTCCGTGACCTTGGAGACATCCTTATCATGAAAGGCATTCCAGTTGATGTCATCAAAGCAGTCCTGTAACATGGAGATCGATTGGTCAGACCAACAGTGGAAATTTTTAACTATGGCCGCCTCTTGTTTCAGCTTCTGCCTGTACCTCAGCAGCAGCAAGATGGAGGAGTGATCTGACTTTCCAAACAGCAGGCAGAGGAGCGCTTTGTAAGCATTGCAGAAAGGAGAGTAGCAATGGTCGAGAATGCTATCTCCCCATGTGCTCACCAATGAGATAGATCAATGGGTTGAGTGGTCTTGCCACACAGCCATGCATTCAACATCAGCAGTAATTGATTGTGGACTTCAGGAAAGAAAAGTCGAGAGAACACACACCAGTACAGCTGAGGGATCAGAAGTGGAAACGGTGAGTTGATTCAAGTTCCTGGGTGTCAACATCTCAAAGGATCTATCCTAATACTGTCAAGAAGAAGTTAAACCAAAAGCTGTAGTTCATTGGGAGTTTCAGGAGATTTGGAGGAAACTTCTCCACCGTTGAGGCTGTGCCTAAATAAGGCAGCATCTATCATTAAGGAGCCTTACCACCCAGGACATGCCCTCTTCTCACTACTGTTATCAGGGAGGAAGTACAGGAGCCTGAAGACCCACACTCAATGTGTTAGGAACTGCTTCTTTCCCTCCGCCATCAAATTTCTGAATGGTTCATGAATACTGCCTCGTTATTCTTCTTTTGCACTATTTATTTGTAATTTATTGTAACTTCTATGCCATGTGCTGTATTGCTGCCACAAAACAACAAATTTCACAACTTTTTGTATGTCAGTGATAATAAACCTGAACCTGATTCTGAAATGGAGCTTTATTCATATAATTGTGACCAGTTACATTTTAAGAAGTCGTTTCAGAGTGGGACCTTTACAGTGAATGGCAGGGACTTTATTCATTGGATTGAAGGTGAACAAAAGGTGATCATATAGTAATGGATAAAACCATAAGGGGCATAGAGTGGGTGAATGCAAGGCCTTTTATGGTTTGGAAAAACAAGATGTTAAAGTGATTGGAGGAAAGTATAAGAGGTACGTTTTTAAAGACAGAGAGCAGTAGGTGCACGGAAAGCCCTGCCAGGGATGGTGGTGAAGGCATTTCAGATAGGCGTATGGATGATATAAATATGGAGGACTATGTAGGAGGGAAGGGTTAGATTGATCTTAGAGTAGGTTAAAAGGTCAGCACAACATAATGTCTGAAAGGCCTGTACTGTGCTGTAATATTTTATGTTCTAAGAGCTAGACAGCAGAAGTTTAGAATAAGAGGTGAAAGATTTAATAGGAACCTGGAGGGGCAGTCTTTTCACCCAGAGTATATGAAATGAGCTGCCAAGAGGAAGTGGGGCAGGTACATTACACGTGTAAAATAGCACTAGGACAGGTATATGGACAGGAATGGTTTAGAGGTCAAATATGGGCAAATGGAATTTTCTTAGATGGTCATTCTGGTCAGCATGGATCAACTGGGCTGAATGGCCTGTATCCCTGCTGTATCATTCCTCGACTCTTTGATGCAAAGCCCTTTCCTGTTACGGCATTCACCACAGGGGCATGACGGATAAATGGTTGCAGATTAACAAAGCTTTCAATGTTCAAGACTGGTACTTTGATTGCAGCAATGAGCAGTATTTATAGTGAATAAATAAACACTGCAATCTTATAATTAACTTTGATTACCTGATTTACGCTCATAGTTTCCAGAAAGATCTGCTGCAATTTGATCAACATTTCCCATTTCTAACTCCTCACACAGCTGTTAACTATGATTTAGCACATTTTTAAAATATTTTTTTCTCAAAGTTGTCCATAATCCCAATACACATTTTGTTTGAATTTGAATAATGAGTTCTATTATCTAATTATATCCATTCACACTCATGTACAACAATGTTAGTCTCTGTGTATTGTAATTTGAACTGAGTGTAAGAACTTAAGTTGGGTTTTTAATCAAACAACAAAATCAATACACAGAGAACATGACATAAGAGAACTGAATAAGAACAGAGAAGCTGAAAAAAAAATGACCCTGAAACCCCACAACAGCTTTCAGCTTTCTAATTACTTCAGGTGAGGTTGGAGAAATTCCATGTGAAAAAAATTGCTTTAAGTGCCTAAAAATGGTGTGAATAGTAATTTCTCAAACTTCCGGTAGTTTCTACCCACTCTTCCCTCTCCCTTCTTCCATTCCCTACTTTGGCTCCCTTCTTACCCCTTATCTTCTGCACACCTGCTTATCACCGCTGTTTTGTGGCCCTCCTCCTTCACTTTCTCCCATATTCCACCCTCCTCTCCTATCAGATTCCTTCTTCTTCATCCCTTTACCTTTTCCACCTATCAACTTGCAACTTCTCACTTCATAACCTTTCCCCCTCACCTGTCACTTTCTAGTTTACACTCATTCCCCTCCTCCACCTTCTTAATCTGGCTTCTTCCCCCTTCCTGTCAAAGGGTCTCAGCCCAAAACATCGACTATACTTTTTTTCCATAGATGCTGCCTGGCCTGCTGAGTTCCTCCAGCATTTTGTGAGTGTTGCTCAGATTTCCAGCATTTGCAGATTTTCTCTTGTTTGTCTTCCCCCTTCCTTTCCAATCCTGATGAAGGATCTCAGACCAAAACTTAACTCTGTTAATTTTTAGGTCCTATCCCTTGACCTGCTGAGTTCCTTCAACATTTTGTATGTGTTACTCTGAAAAAGACTTTTTGAGGTGTCTTGTCAAAGTTATTGGAGGAATCTGCTCAACAAGCAGAAAACCATTGAGAATAAATGAGTACACTGTACCAGGAACTGACAAATCCTTCATAAATACAGTATATCAAGGATATCTATGCCATATATTCTTGATATACATACAAATTGTAGAGAAGCACACAACAATGCTGTTATACATTACTGTTCAAAAGTCTTAGATACATATATGTAACTAGGATACCTAAGACTTTTGCACAGTACTGTAGCAATTTTATGTGTTTCACTGTACTGCAGCCATGAAAAGAAAATTCGTGACATACGTGAGTGATAATAAACCTTTTCTGATAGGGAATTTCTATTGTGGACTGAGAGTGGGAGAGGGGAATCATGGTTGGAAAAGGGGGAGGGAGAGGGGGCGGGAGCAGGAAACACCAGAGAAACTTTCTGTAATGATCAATAAACCAATTGTTTGGAATCAAATTACTTTAACTGGTGCCTCAGATGCATGTGTCTGCATCTGTACCATCCCCTACACTGGCACCCCTTCTCTGCTACCTGCCCAACACCCCTCCCGGGGTGCTCCACCCTCACCACTCCCAACATTCTTTTATCCCGCCAGATTTACAAACTTGCCCTCCACCCCACATTGACATGTACAGTATTGTGCAAAAGTCTTAGGTTCCCTAGTTTTAGATATATATATCTAAGACTTTTGCACAGCACTGTATATAAAATATAATGACAGTTGCAGCAATGACAAAGCAATAATCCTCTGTATCATGAAGTATTCAACACAAAAAGCAGTCTGGCATAACAACAACAACAATTATTTTGAATTGCTTAAGTTGACTAATATTGATCACAGTCAGAGATTCCTTGGTATTCTCAGAATGAGTGGAATAGCTGATTATCTGCACATCCACAGTGAAGAATTAAAAATTAAGTGATACTTTCTGTGGCACACATTTACATCAGCCTAGATGTTTGCATATTAAATCAGTGGCAATACATCTCACATGGTTGCTCCCACTTGTGTAATGCTGTCACAGAAGCTTTATTGTTTCGAAATAAAGAACAAATGTAATGAGGCTATGTTCCTGGCACTGCAACCTCCTCAAATGGAGCCTGAATTAAAGAGTAGTATTGGTGTCACCATGCTTGGTATGTGGCACTTCTCATTTAACCAAAGGTTAAACTTATCAACAGTGATCATTTTGGGCCTCTTATCTAAGAAAGGATGTGCTGGCATTGGAGAAGTTCAAATGAGGTTCATGAGAATGATCCTGGGAATGAAAGGGTTAATGTGTTAGGAGCATTTGATGGCTCTGGGTCTGTAGTCACCAGAATTTAAAGAATGAAAGGGGGATATCATTGAAACCTATCAAATATTGAAAGGCCTAGACAGAGTGTATGTGGAGAGGATGTTTCCTATAGTGGATGAGTCTGGAACCAGAGGACACAATCTCAGAACAGAAGGACGTCCATTTAGAACAGAGATGAGAAAGAATTTCATTATCCAGAGGGTGGTGAATCTGTGGGATTTATTGCCACAGCTGGCTGTAGAGGCCAATTCATTGGGTATATTTAAAGCAGAGGTTGATAGGTTCTTGATTAATAAGGGTGTCAAAGATTATGGGGAGAAGGCAGGAGAATGAGGCTGAGATGGATATTAAATCAACTTTGATGGAATGGCGGGGCAGACTGTATGGACCAAATGACCTAATTCTATTCCAGGTATTATGGTTTAATCCCGCAGTACTGTGTCAAAGGTGCCACCTTTAAATGCAAGGTTAACTCAAAGCCCCATCTCTCCTCTACTGTACATGCAGGAAAATACATAATACTATTTTGAGTAGTGGTGGAATTCAGCATGTGTATTTGCTGATGCTTATCCTGCAACTAGAATCTCTGAAACTGATTACCTCCCTGCTGTTTGTGAGACATTGCAGTTTGCAGGATTCCTGCCAGGCTGTGAAAGATGATACATTAATACATTCATAAAAATGCAAGTTCTTCTTATTATCATTTAGACATCCTATCTGAACTCTAGTAAAATGGAACTTAATATCAAGGGTGTAATTTTACCAAAATTCACAGCATATCTCTTGCATGCACATGTTTAAATGTAGTATTACCCACCATTTGCTGTCCATATATTAAGGTACAATACAAGAGGAAATTCTGTGTTTTAGCCTTCAGTGTAATGGTAAAATTTCTTAAGAATTTATTACACTTTGTGCAAATTTCAAAATCAAATCTGAATTCACAAGTTATTGTCCCAGGCTACACACCCCATTATATACAAACATATTCTGAAATATTTTGGCTGCAATTTTTATATTCTATGATCATTTTAATAGATATTATCTAATAACATTAATGAAAATATTTCTGAAAAATCCAAAATCAACATTATCATTAGCTTGTTCCTTGATTATGGTCCTGAAAGAAGGTATATTTCTTTTTCATAAATGACATTCAGTCTCATTAGTCATATTTCAGCTTTAACTAAAACTCACACAATTGAGTAACTGGGTCACACACCCAAGAAGGACCAAGATTTGATTCCAGTTCTGTGTTGAATTAGTTAATTTGTGTTATGGAGAAGGTTGGACTCAGCAATTGTTCTAATCTGGATCAGGAAGGGTAAAATCAGATAGAGAAATATGCAAAGAGAATGCTTGTGTGTGACATAATGGGAGAGTGTGCTTGGAATGACAAAGAGAGACATAGCAGAGTCCCTTTATGATTGTGTGATGAAGGACGCAGTTGAAGGGAAGTGACAATTTGAATAAATGTCACTTTATCCAGAGGGACATGGTAGTGTAACAGCTAACATAAAGCTTTATAGTGCCAGCATTCAGGATTCAGTTCATTCTGTTTGTACCTTCTCCCTGTGAGGTGTGGGTTTCCTCTGGGTGCTCACAATATTATCAAATTCACCTTGCAGTATGAGAAAGAGAGAGAGAAAATAAAGTTAGATGTGGAGTAAAGGGAGTTCCAGAGGCATGAGAGAGGAGCTGGCCAAAGTTAAGTTGAAGGGGATTTTAGCAAGGATGACGGCATAGTTTCTGGGAGCAATTCGGAAGGTGCAGGATAGATATATCTCAAAAAGGAAGAAGTATTCTAAAGGGAGGATGATGCAACCATGGCTGAAAGGGAAGTTAAAGAAAGCATAAAAACAAAAGGGAGTGCATATAATATAACAAAAACTAGTGGGAGGCTAGACAATTGGGAAACACTTAAAAACCATCAGAAAGCAATTAAAAACAATAAACAGAGAAACAATAAAATATGAAGGTAAGCTAGCCAATAATATAAAGGAGGATACCAAATTTTTTTTTGGATATATAAAGAGTAAAAGAGATGCAAGAGTGGATATCGGACTGCTGGAAAATGATGCTGGAGAGGTAGAAATTGGGGATAAAGAAATGGCGGATGACCTGAATAAGTATTTTGAGTCAATCTTTGCAGTGGAAGACACTAATAGTATCCAGAAAGTCGAGACTGTCAGGAGGGAGAAATGAGTATAGTTGTTATTACTACAGAGAAGGTGCTTGGGAAACTGAAGGTCTGAAAGTCCATTATTAAGAAACAGTTTTTTGGGTTTTGGAGGGGCCTGATTAAGTAGGCCAAAGTCAGCATGGTTTCCTTAAGGGGAAATCTTTCCTGACATATTTATTGGAGTCCAAGCTGGATGGACAAAGGGGAGTCAGTGGAAGTTGTTTACTTGGATTTTCGGAAGGCCTTTCACAAGGTAGGCAGCACAGTAGCAAGGTGGCTAGCACAACACCTTGCAGTACCAGTGACTCAGGTTAATCTCCCCAAACGGGGAGTTGGTACTTTCTCCCCATGTCCGCATGGGTTTCTTCCAGGTGCTCTGGTTTCCTCCCGCAGTCCATAGGTGTACTGGTTGGTCGATTAATTGGTCATTGTAAATTTTCCCATGATTAGGCTAAGGCTAAATCGGGGATTACACCTCAAAGGGCCAGAAGGGCCTACTCTGCACCATATTTCAACAAAAAAAGAGAGAGAGATAGACAGATAGATATATAAATAAATAAATGAATAGAAGGTGTTGCACATGAAGTTGCTTAACATGCTACGAGCCCACGGTATTACAGGAAATATTCTAGCATGGATAAGACAGTGACTGATTGGCAGAAGGAAAACAGTGTGAATAAGGAGAATCTTTTCTGGTTTGCTGCACTGACTAGTGGTGTTCCACTGGTGTCAGTATTGGAACCGCTCCTTTTCATCTTATATGTCAACGATTTGGATGATGGAAAAGCCTAAGTGAAAAGCCTGTCTTGCATTCTGTTCATATAGATCAGATCATTACACTGTGCATTGAAGTAGAACAAAGTAAAACAATAACAATCCTGAATAGATTGTAAAAGTTACGTAAAAAGTGCATACAATTTGTTGGGTGGTTTGCTTATGGTAGTTAAGCCTATCATGCCTCCTGCATTGATAAACTAAAGATTGTCTTGTCTAACTGGAGAGTCTAGAATTCAGGCTCATAAGCTCAGGATAAGGAGTCAACCATCCAGGATTAAGAAGGAGATAGTTCTCTTGATGAAAACTATTGTAAATATTTGCAATTATCTGTTACCAAAAGCTGTGAATAAGCAGTCACTGGATACATGACAAACCTCTAAACCTCTCCTCTAGAGGAGAGTATCCTGACTGATTGTCTCACAGCCTGGTATGGGAACACCAATGTCCATGATCAGAAAGATCAGAAAGGATCAGAAGTAGGTTTAATGTCACCTGCATATTTCATGAAATGTGTTAACTTTGCAGCAGCAGTATGGTGCAATACATGATAATATAGGGTGGAAATCTGTGAAATACTGTAAATTTATATGTATATCAAATAGTTAAATTAAATAAGTAGTGCAAAAACAGAAACACAGAAGTAGTCAGGTAGTGTTCTTTGTTTCAATATCCATTCAGAAATGGGATGGCAGAGGGAAAGAAGCTGTTCCTGAATCGCTGAGTGTGTGCCTTCAGGCTTCTGTACCTCCTACCTGATGGTAACAGTGAGAAAAGTGCATGCCCTGGGTGCTGGAGGTCCTTAATGATGGACACCACTTTCTTGAGGCACTGCTCCATGAAGATGTCTTGGATACTATGGAAGCTAGTCCCATGATGGAGATGGGTAATTTCACAACTCTGCAGCTTACTACACTCCTATGCGTTAGCTCCCACCCCCACCCCCACCCCCACCCTCACCCTGCCATACCAGATGGTGATGCAGTCGGTCAGAAAGCTCTCCGCGCTAGAGAGCAAAGTTCCCTACTGTAGAACTTTGCAAGTATTTTAGGTGACATTCTAAATCTCCTCAAACTCCTAAAGAAACTGTCACTGTCCTAAAGAAGTCACTGTCTTGCCTTCTTTATAGCTTCATCGATATGTTGGGACCAGGTTAGGTCCTCTGAGATATTAACACCCGGAAACTTGAAATTGCTCACTCTCTCCACTTCTGGTCCATAAGAATGTGTGTGTGTTCCCTCATTTTACCCTTTCTAAAATCCACAATCAGCTCTTAAGTCTTACTGACCTTGATGCAAAGTTGTTGCTGCAATACCACTCAATTAGCTGGTATATCTCACTCCTGTACACCTTCTCATCACCATCTGAGATTCTGCCAACAATCAGCAAATTTACAGATGGCATTTGAGCTATGTCTGGCCACACAGTCATGAGTATAGGGAAAGTAGAACTGTAGGCTAAGCACACTTCTCAGTATTGATTATGAGTGAGGTGAAGATGTTATTATCAATCTGGCCAGATAGTGGTCTTCTGGTTAGGAAGTCAAGGATCCAGTTACAGAGGGACAGTTGCATGAACAGAAGTTCCTGTGGATACAGGAAAAGTGGTGGATACAGTCCAGTTCATCACAGGCAAAGCCCTCCCCACCTTTGAGCACATCTACAAGGAGCACTGCCACAAGAAAGCAGCATCCATCATCAAAGACTCCCACTATTCATGCCATGCTCCCTTCTCACTGCTACCATTGAGAAGGAGGTAAAGGAGCCTTGGGTCCCCCACCAACAACTTCAAGAACAGTTATTAACCTTCAACTATCAGGCCCCTGAATTAGCATGGATAATATCACTCACCTCAACTTTGAGTGGGTTCCCCCACATATAGACTCACTTCTAAAGGTTCTACCACTCATGTTGTCAGCTATTTTTTCATAGTTTGTTTTCTTTTGCATATTGATTGTTAGACTTTGTGTATGAAACACTCTGGTTCCATTGGCTGAATAAATTTAGGGAAGACAATCTCCAGCTCCACCAAACGTGTGAGATTGAGGCACGAACCCACCTCAAAACGCCCTGTTTGTGTGGATGCTGTGTAATTCATTACCCTGTTACAAATAAGTGCCATGAAATAACAAACAGTACACCACATACAATTAAAAGATTTAGCTTTATCATTCTTAATTTGACAAAAGGATTAGTAAAGAAAGAACAAAATAAGAAAAGGGCCCATTTTAATGGAACAGTCTAATGCGCACAAGTTGGAGCTCATGTTTTTCCCTTCACCGATCCTCCTTTGATCTCACTCCAGGCTTTGTCAAACACGGCCCCGCTCTGGGTTGAATCCTACAACCTCTTCTCTCCGGCGTCTTTCCTCTTCATCTCCCCCACAAAAGACCCATGTCCAACCTTAGTGTCCCTCACCAGAGAAACCTCCCCTTAATCCGGCCATCCTAATTGGGTGGCACACAATTCTCCTATCGCTTATCTTCAACAGTAACCCAAACAAGCAGTTTGCAGAGAATCAAATACAGAACAGCATAACAGTAAAAAAAAGATGAACCAGGAACTGGGGCATTACATGTGTAATTATTCATTGATTCTATTGTAATTTTTTGTTCTACTGTGAATGCCTGCAAGAAAATGAATCTTGAGGCAGTAATGGTGACATATATGTACTTCGATAATAAATTTATTTTGAACTTCTTGAAGTTTGCATTGAAGGCTGGGATCAATACATTTTCTGAAATAGTAAGAACCTGATGATGCAGGAATTGGAGGCAATGTGGATGAGGCATTACACCAGCCATAATTTTACTGAACAGAGGAGCAGATTTAAGGAACTACTGTGTCTTCTAGTTCCAATGTTGTACATCCAGTTCTTCGATCCTTATGTTTCTTTAAAAAGATGGAGCTGAATTTAACTTCACATTATTTATCTGAGTCAGAATTTAACCCTGTAATGAAGATATGATATCATTAAATCTCTGGCATTTACCTCCAGCATCTGTGGTGGGATGAATGAACACAATTATATTTGTTGGATATAACCCTTAGGAAGTCAATTGACAAAAGATGGGCTCAAGGGAACGTTCTGTGAAATGTGAGTTATGTCATTCAAACAGTCCTTCCAGTTTAAAGGATCACCATTGCCAGTCTGTTGGGGAGATCTACTGCCTCCACTGCTTGAGGTGCAGCCTCCTCCACATGGAGAGACCCAATGTAGATTAGGGGCCTACTTGTCAAGCACCTTCGCTCCATCCACTACGACGGGTGCCCAGAGGCCACCCATTTTAATTCTACTTCCTATTCCCATTCCTACATGTCAGTCCATGGCCTCCTCTACTGCCACAATGAGACCAGTCTTGGGTTGGAGGAGCTATGCTTCATATTCCATCTGGATTGCCTCAAACCTGATGGCATGAATATCGATTTCTCTAACTTCCAGTAATTTCTCTCCCCTTCCCCTTCTCTCTTTTTCTATTCCCTATTCTGGCTCCCCTCTTACTCCTTCTCCTCATCTGCCCGTCACCCCTCTGGTGGCCCTTCTCCTTCCCTTTCTCTCATGGTCCACTCTCCTCTCCTATCAGATACCTTCTTCTTCAGCCCTTTACCTTTTCCACCTATCACCTTCCAGCTTCTCACTTCTTTCTCCCACCCCCCATCCCACCTACCCACCTATCCCCTCACCTGGTTTCCATATTCACATATCACCAGCTTGAGCTCCTTGCCCTCCTCCCCCACCTTCTGATTCTGCTTCTTCCCCTTTCCTTTCCCATGCTGATGCAAGTTCTCAATCTGAAATGTTGACTTTTTAATTCCTCTCCATAGGTGCTGCCTGACCTGCTGAGTTCCTCCAGCATTTGCAGAATCTCTTGTGTTTATCTCAATCCGTTCCATATTTTACCATCTCATCTTTTTTCCACAGTTGATCAACCTTTGCAGTAATATACTTTTACTGCCTAGTTAATTTCCACATCATCTCAAGGAAATTGGAAAATATATAAGTCCTTGTCAAGACATAATCTCCAACATGCAGTGGTAAAGTTCAAAGACAATGTTGGCCATCATTTTATCAGTTTTATTATAGAACTAATTTACCATTTTAAAGCAGCTTAATTTCAGAAAGGCTATTAACCCTACTTTCTCCAGTACCACAACTCTACTCTCACCCTTTCACAGGATCTCTTTATTGTATGCCAAATTTGCCTCTCTTTCCAAATTAAGAATTAGGGACAACATCATTTCCTTAGGTTTCATTCAGTTTTTCAATCAGCATTGGAGGATTAAAGAAAAATGACATTTTTTTCATGTTGGAGAGGGACAGGCAAAAAGAGAGATCTAAATCTTAGAAAATATGGGCACTGAGAGTGAAGTCTTGTTCAAATTAGCTGACCCATCAACAATTTGGCATTGTATTCTCCAGTCGAGGTTGTTCCCATAGCAACGTTTAAAC
Source organism: Hypanus sabinus (assembly GCF_030144855.1). Lineage (NCBI taxonomy): Eukaryota > Metazoa > Chordata > Chondrichthyes > Myliobatiformes > Dasyatidae > Hypanus > Hypanus sabinus. Next base: position 27,961,493 of record NC_082708.1, on the reverse strand, counting down.
CACTTGTACTAAGTTCCTCTGTGCTTCTGCTTTGAATAAATGGGTTAACACCTATGCTAAAATTGCATGCAGATGAACTTAATATGAGAGCCTTAAGCATTCGTGTTGAAACAGATCCAGCTAGAAAATGGACAGATGGTAAAATTGTTCTGGTGATTTTGTGGGGGTAATACTTTTTTCCTAATTATAACTGGACCTTCACTATATGGTGTTATCTAAATCTATACAGCCTGAAACCAGGTTGTGTATGTTTCTGTATGTTTAAAAAATATTATTTATCTTGAAATGTTATAATTCTTTCCAAATTAACTATCCTTATCATTTTGTGCTTCTTTGAAAGTACCGAGACTCAAAACAACGCTTGTATAGTTTTGATAGTCATAGTTTTTAAGACTGGATGCTAGTACAAGAAACAAATAGATATACAGTGCATGCTGCTAAGTGCTATGGGAATAGAAAAAAAGTAAAACAAGTAGTATTTTAAAATATTAAATATGAAATTAGTTAAGATAGGACACCTCTGGTGCTCCTCCCCTTTCTTTTCTCGCACAGTCCACTCTCCTCTCCTATTAGATTCCTTCTTCCTCAGTCCTTTACATTTTCCACCTATCACCTCCCAGTTTCTCACTTCATCCCCCCCCCCACTCAACTACCTTTCCTCCCAGCTGGCTTCACCTATCACCTTCTAGCTTGTACTTCTTTGCCTCCTCACCATCTTATTTTGGCTTCGTTCCCCTTCCTTTCCAGTCCTGATGAAGGGTCTCAGCCCGAAAAGCTGACTCTTTATTCGTCTCCATGGATGCTGCCTGACCTGATGAGTTCCTCCAACATTTTTAAGTTCAAGTTCAAGCTTAATTATCATTCAACCATACACGAATAGCCATGGAAACAGCCAAATAACCCAGTGCTCCTCTGGGGCCAAAGTGCAAAACACAGTACCAACACAGTACACAGCACAAGGAATGTATAGCTCATATAAGAAAGCAGTAAACATATATAGCCCATCCGTGAGTGACATGTCCTGTAAATTTGTGCGTGGGTGTTATCAGCAAAAAACATGCAATTCTTGGCAGTCCATGCAATCCAGCTTGTCTTCCACCATTCGAACACTGGAGGGCAGCACCTATGGAAGGGCCCAGTCCCCAACACAGCATGGGTTATGCACTATACTGCCTCTGGCATCTCCTCTCCCGGACTGCTGCAATGGGCAAGCTTGTGTATGAATCCTGTTCCTCGCTACAACCAAGGCCTCACAGCCCCTCTGCAACTGACTCACCAACAAACAAGGGAAACGGACTTTTACGTTTTATATTACCAATGACCAACAGAGTCTTGCAATTGCATGAGAAAAGAGCCAAGACAATCACATGCTGTTAGACTGGACATTGCCTTCATGCACCGACTCTGATGCCTTTCTGTAGTGGGCAGTAATTTGGTCCTCACTGGATCCAGCTCCTCTGCCAATGAGCAGCTCGCTGATGGGGTACACCCACAGTACTGGAAGTTCTTAATGTCCAGCATTGTCTTGCAATCGTGGAAAAGATGGTTAAAAAAGACAAAAGCACTTATGGTTGACTACTGCGCCAGAATGTGCCATCATCTTACTGGGAAGATACATTAACATTTTGTGTGAGTTACTCTGTATTTCAGCAGTTGTAGAATCTCTTAGTTTTGGGATAGGATAAGGTAATTTATTATTTTTCAGAAATTTTACAAGAACTTACATTTATATGGGACATTTAGACCTACTTAATGCATCCAATTTTTTCACAAAAGCTTAAATATATGGAACAAACCTCAGCTGAGATGAAACCCTTCCTGAAAACACATTAACAGTTGTAGTAAGCAACAGGTCATTCACCCCAACAATCTGTGCTAGTACCTCTATGCTTCCAAGAAGCTGTAATTTTTATAAATATAGAGTAAGGGCTGATGCTGGAAATCTGAAATCAAAAATCAAACCTTCAACATGCTATTTGCCAATTCTACTTTCTTTTCCACGGATGCTGCCTGACCCATTAAGTATTTTTACCTTTTTCTGCTTTAGTCATGACTGTGCCTCTACTTTCTTAAAAAGTTTGCATAGATTTGGCATGTCATCTAAAACTTTGACAAATTTCTGTAGGTGTGCCGCGGAGGATATCCTGGCTGGAAACACCGATGCCCAGTCCATCATAGGAAAAGCCCTCCCCACTATTGTGCACATCACCATGGAGCATTGCGACAAAAGACAGCATCCAGCATCAAGGACCCCATCATCTAGCTATGTTTCCCTCTCATTATTGCCATCGGGCAGGAGATACAGGAGCCTTAGGTCCCACACCACCTAGTTCAGAAACAGTTATTACCTTTCAACCACCAGGCTCCTGAGCCAGTGTGGATAACTTCACTCATAGAACTGACTCCACAACTCATAGATTCACTTTCAAAAACTCTATAGCTCATGTTCTCAGTGTTATTTATTTACTTTTTTATTATTTGCATGATTTGTCTTCTTTTGCCCACTGGTTGGTTGTCAGTCTTCATTTACATATAGTTTCTCATAAATTCTTTTGTATTGCCTTACTTTCCTGTAAATGACTGCAGGAAAATTAATCTCAGTGTACTATATGTTGACATAGATATTTTGATAATAAATTTACTTTGACTTTGAATGCTACAGTTTAGTGATTTTTAGGATCCTATTGGATGGATACATTTTGATGTACCAAATAGTTTTCTTCAAGTATTAAAGTCTTGTGACTTTCCAAGTATCTATCCTATGCTCCAGATAAAGGTATATGGGGAATTAAAGCTATTGTCAAATCACTGTTCAATAGAGTACATGAAGGAAATGTAGCCAATTAAAAATTATATGATTAGAACAAACATATGACTATTAGAGGGTGAGCAATTAATTTAAAGAGAGTTTTGGAAAACTTGTAAAATCACTGGCCCCAATATATTGTTAGTAGAATGGAGGCTATCAGTGATCTCCATTATTGAGAGGTAAGTCACACTTCTGTGATATGCTCTTCACAGTTAAATGTAGAAATTCCCAGTCTGAATCATCTTAGTTCTCTAAATGTTCCTTGTTCTAGTATCATGTTGCAATGAAGTACAGTTTGAAGCCGCAATAGCTTACATGCTCTATGGCCACTAAACTTATCAGGAAATGTCAGAATTTGACCATTCTAGAAAACATTAATTTTTAATCCTGCCCTGTCACGAACTGAAAATTAGCTTTCAGAACTCAAAAATTTTCTGTCTATTTTACATTACTTTCTTAATCTCCTCTCTCCCTCTCCCCCCTCCCTCTCCCCACCCCCCCCCCCCTCTCTCTCTCTCTCTCTCTCTCTCTCTCTCTCTCTCTCTCTCTCTCTCTCTCTCTCTCTCTCTATATATATATATATATATATACACACACTAAATATTCTAATTGATTCTTCTTGGTTCTCCACTTACTTCAGCAAAGTGTCTAAACTTGATTGGTTCCAAAGGTACCACTTTCTTTAAAAATGGCATTGCGCCAAGATACTATTCCAGTTAGAGTTGGTGTGATCTGTGCAAAAGTACATTATCTACAGACACTTCTGTAATGCTTTTCTGAATGCCATGCTTCAACACCTGCCAGTTATATAGCTGGGGCCTGCTGGTTGTCCTGGCCTTGGTTAAAGGTCCATTTGCAATCCTGTTCATAAATGTTGAGGTAAGGGGTAAAATCCTTACTCTTTGGCATCAAGGATACAAGGGACTAGAGTGTCTATTTCCGTCATTCTGGAAGCCATTACTGAAACTGCCTCAAAAGCTCTAGGTGTTAAACTTTGGCTGTTGACATTGAAGCATTCGGATACAAGAAGGATGTCCACAGACTTTAGAGCTACCTCAACGTACTACTTTTATCCAGATCACGGAAGGCCCAGAATGAATGCAAGGACAATTTGGATTGGCACCATCAAAGTAGTTGGTGGTGAGATCTGGTAAATTACATCTCAAAGGCTCTCCTCAATTTTGCTTCTTAAAAATTCCAAGTTTTTCAGTAATGAAAACAGAAAAGCTGAAAATACACAACAGGTGAGGCTGCATCTGTGAGAAAGGAAACTGAGTTAATATTTCATGTTGGAGATGCTTCATCGGAATAAAGGTTCTTCATCTTGGAAAGTTGGCTTTGTTATTCTTCCCACATATGCAGCCTGATTTGCTAAATATTTCCAGCACTTTCCGATTTTAACATAGAACATTACAGCACAGTACAGGCTCTTGGGCCCACAATGTTGTACTGATCTTTTAACCTGCTCTAAGATCAATCTAACCCTTCTGTAACCCAGGATTTCTCTGTTCCTTCACACTGCTAAGAACCCTTTCATTAAACCTGCATTCTGCCTTCAAATTCATCTTTCCAGAATGAGTCACTTCACACTTTTCAGTGTTGAACTCCATCTGCCACTTTTCAGTCTAGTTCTGCAACCTGCCAATGTCCCATTGCAACCTGCAACAACACTCCACACTATCCACAATTCCACCAACCTTTGAGTCATGTGCAAACTTACTAACCCAACTCTCTACTTCCTCATCCAAGTCATAAAAATCTTAAATAGCCAGAGTCCCAGAACAGGTCCCTGTGGAATACCACTGGTCACCAACCTCCATCTACAACTACCCTCCGCATTTCTGTGGGCAAGCCAATTCTGTAACCACACAGCCAAGTTTCCCTGGATCCCATGTCTCTTGACTTTCTGTATGAGCCTGCCATGGAGAAGGAATCCTCAATGACTGATACTGCTGAAAGTGATTTGATTTGAAGGTGACGTTATGGGAGAAGATTGCAGTTCTACCCTATCTAAGGAGGTAATATCCTCCTGCAGGGAATGGCCATGGTGTGTCACCAACTAATGGCTGAACAGCTACTCCCCAAAATGGAGCTCAGATTCCATTATTCCAGAAGCATAGTGAGTATGAGCCATAGTAAGCTAGACAACACCTCCATGGAAGTCAGGATATAGCACTAGTGACTATCTATAGCCATTTTAGACCTCGTCAAAGCTAATTACTCCATCAGTCTGTAGAGATTGAATCACCTTCCTCAAATTCAATATTCATAGAACTCAGCCATTTTACACTTATTCCATGGCTGCACACAAGCCATGATATTATCCAAAGGACTTACAACAGAACTATTGCCATTGAAGATCTGAATCACACAAGGCTGCATCATTTCCACAATATGTTCTTCTATCTTTTTTGGTGCAATATTGGAACTCACTTCTGACAAGTTCTCCATGAAAGTGGAACTAATCTTCCATTTAGCTGCTCACCATGACAACTATGTTCCTTAAGGTTGTCATAGCTGGTGGAGGTAGTGAGAATAAGCTCCCAGTACCTATTAAATGCTCCCAATGGTTTGCGCCTTAAATAGCCTCTGACAACCAAATCCATCTCCTGGCCTTCACATGTGGCTTAGCTATTAAATCTGGTAGAATCATTTCTATTGACAGGAAGAGGGGCAAAGGTGGGTAACTGGTCCCTTAAAACCAGTCACATCAGGCAGATGGGGCTCATCAGTTTCAGTTGGCAGCTCATCTTGGAGAAGGAAAACTGATCTCAAAACTCCACTGACTTGTGGCTATACCCACTCATAAGGAAGGCTTTGGGAGTAAACGTAGAGGAAAAATTCAGACCTGGAATCCCTAAGGTAATCCTACGTGGAGTTCAACAATGACTAGCAACTCCTGCGACACAGCTGATGCCAGAGCCACTCCTTTGGATTCATTAGCTCCATGGAGAGGGGGAGCTTGCTGCATGGGCAACATCTAGATCTCTATATTGTGCTGCCCTGGCTTGTATATCACGTAGACAGCTAGGACACAATATCGACTTGACCAACAGTAGGTCTCAATATGGCAACTATATCCCAGAACTAAGATTACTCAAACTTCATTGATTGATGTGCAGTGTGCAGATGACACTCACACTTAGAACCTTGGATAACACATTACAGGTCCTTTGGCCCACAATGTTTTGCTGGACTTTTTATTTCCTCCATGATCAATCTAACTCTTCCTTCCTACACAGCCTATAACCTCCATTTCGCTGCATCAATGTGCCTATCTAAGATTCTTTTAAATGTCACTGTCGTATCAGCTGCCCTCAGCAGTGCATTTCAGGCACCCATCACTCTCATAATCTTATAAACCTCCATCAAGTTGCCTCTCATCCTCGGAAATACCAAAGAGTTCATTGCAAATGGCGCAACTACTGTACGTTTCGATGTACCTGTGATAGGTAAATCTGAATTTAAATCCAGTAAAATAAAACTCAGGTATGTTCAGAATGCTCTCCACATACACGTGTAGAAACTTACTGGAATCTTTGGTGATATGCCATACCTTCTCAAACTCCTCATGAAGTATCGTTGAGGGCCTGCCTTCTTCACAACTGCATCAATGTTTTGGCAGTTTATTGGTTATATTAAGGAGCTTTAAGCATGAAACTTATGCGTATCTTTCACCTGGCTAAATAAGTATTTGTTAATCATATAACACACTACCAGTTTTCCAGTGATAACTAATTTAGCCCCCATTACCTTTCTAAAAACTCGCTCCAACAACAATCTCCAGTAATGAGTTACCCCTAAGTTGCTGTACTAGAAAAAAAAAATCATTTATTTAAATCTATGCTTTAAAGCTTCAAGGAGACTGAGTCCTCGAAGCCACTGGGAAATTTGGAACATGTATAATCAATCAAAGCATTGACAATAGTGCCGAGTTTTCCCCTGGAATTTTTCAAAGTGGAACTTATGCATTCAATGTCAATGTTGCTAAGATACTAGAGCCTTAATACAATCAGTGCTTTGATCATGCTGCTAATGCTATTTAAAAGAATCATATTTTAATTTACACCCTATTAACAATGTGCTATAAGAAGAGGACATGGATTAATGTAGCACAGGTAACAATATCAATGCAATTTATAGTGTTTTATTTAACCCTTCTATCAGTGTGGCTGACAATGTCACCTTGAAAGATCAGTGCAGAGATGACATTGTGGCTCAGTCATTTGGGAAAGATTTTCATGGATTTTTTTTTCCCCCAGCTCTTCTGTGCGAACAACCATATGAACCGATAAAACTCTTTACAACCAAAGATATGGTGCAGTAACAGTGTGCCTTTGGAAAAGGGCTAGTACACTTAGTACCCACTCTGTTAGGAACACCTGTACACTGGCTTGTTAATGCAAGTATCTAAACAGCCAATCGTGTGGCAACGACTCAATACATAAAAGCATGCAGACACGGTCAAGAGCGCTGTTCCCTCGAAGCTGTGCAGTCACGCAGTAACTGAAATGCTCCCGTGCACATAACCTTTATTGCTGCCCAGCTGCAAAAAAGACAGATGAGAAAAAGTCTTTGTTGTACTGTAATTCATTATACACTTCAATTAATAAATAGAATCAGAAGTATGTGATTTTTCAACTTTCATTATAAATATTCATTGTATACATATTGCAAAAAAATGTAAGTGACGTGTAGTTTTCAGGACATTTAAAAATTTCCTGCTCAGATCAATGATTGGTCTGCAGAGCTGGGAAAAAAATGAGAGGGACTGTTAGTCAATAGGTTCAGTTGTTGTTCAGACCAAACATCAGAACAGGAAGAAATATGATCTAGGTGTCTTTGTCAGTAGAATGATTGTTGCTGCCAGACGGGGTGGTTTGAGTATCTCAGAAACTGATGATCTCCTGGGATTTCCATGTACACCACCCCTAGAGTGAGAAAAATATTTTAAAAAACAGTGAGCTGTAGTTCTGTGGGTAAAAAGGCCTCATTAATGCGAGAGTCTGAAGAGAATGGCCAGACTGGTTCAAGCTAACAGAAAAGTGACAGTAAGTCAAACAGTGGTGCACAAAAGAGCATCTCTGAACACAGAGCACATCAAACCTTAAAGGGAATGGGCTACAGCAGCATGAACCTAACTCTCAGAGGCCACTTTATTGGGTACAGGAATTACCTAATGGAGTGGTCACTGAGTATATGTTAGCTAATGATCTGTAGCTGAAGTGAGATCTTTGTGGGAAAGCATATTACGTACCTGACAAGAGTTGAATAGACTAAATGCAGGAACACTTGAATCTTATGAAAATTATTTTTAAAGCAAGATTGTAAAAAAAACTGAAGTGGTCATGGGTTGTGAGTTTACTCACACAGTGCAGGAGATCTCACTGAGGCAGGTTTTGTTTCATTGTTGAATAGTGGAAATATTGAAACTGATATAAATGGCAGACAAATATTAGGATGTGAATTCTCGGCAGCTCATTAAAGACACTGTAGATGCGTAAATCCGAGACATAAAGCACTGGAAGTACTCAGGTAGCATCTTTCCAGAGAAGAAAGAACTGCAATTTCCAAATGCACGTCCTGTACCAACTAGAGGGGAAGGACAGCAGAAACGTGGGTGTATCATTGTCTGGATGCTCCCCCTCAGCCAAACACAATCCTTACCTGGAAACATAATGCTATTTCTTCACCATTACTGGGTCAACATCTTGGAATTCTCTCTCTAACAACACAATGAGTATAACAACACCTCAAAGACTGCAGCAGTTCAAGAAGGCAGCTCCTACCACCTTTACATACACAACTCTGTATTGTATGACTATGATTCTCTTGTAACTACACACCCCTTGAATGAATAAAACTGTTAACATTTCAGGCCAATGACCATCCATCCTAGTCTGTCTGGCACTTCTTGTTTTCACTTAATAGCCCACATTTGCACACATATATAATTTAATGTAGAAGTCTCTGGATTGTCTCTGCTGATCTACAAAGTAGCAACAATGTGAAATATAAGCAAAAGCTAAATACTGTACTGTGGATTTTGAAAATAAAAAAGAAAAATCACTGGAAAGAGTACAGTTCAGGAAAATCGGCAGCACATGTAGAGGGAGGAGCAGAGCTAGCAGATCAAAACAAGGACCTTTCATCTGAATTTTTCTATTTACTTCGTCTTTTTCTATGATGTCTGCACAGCATCTGGGAGCAGGTTCCTGACATGAACTGGCACCAGGAAAGGGTAACCCTTGCCACAGAGATCACTAGATTCTGAGCAACACACAGAAAATACTGGAGGGTGTCAGCAGGTCAGCCAGCTTCTGTAGAGGGTAAGAAACAGTCAGGCCAAGACCTTTCACCAGTCCTCATGAAGGGTCTTGGCTTAAATTGTCAACTGTTTATTCCCCTAGATACTGCCTAACTTGCCGAGTTCCTCCAGCATTTTGTGTGTGTTGCTTAAGGTTTCCAGCATCTGTAGAATGTCTTGTGTTGATCACTAGATCCTGATTGACACTTGTTGGAAAAGACCATGATAAAACTGTCACTCATTGCAAAATCTAGGCCGGTGTCATGTACAATTCTGTTATTTATTTTTCTAACAAAGTACTCACCAACATGCACAAAATGCTGAAGGTACTCTCCAGATCAGGCAGCATCTATGAGAATGAATAAACAGTCAATGTTTTGGGCCGAGACCCTTCTCCAGGACTGGAAAGGAAAAGTGAAGTCACCAGAACAAAAAAGGTGGGGGAAGGGGAAAGAGGCTAGCTGGACGGTGATAGGTGAAGCCAGGGTGGGTGGAGAAGGAATCTGATAGGAGAGGAGCGTGAACCATGAGAGAAAGTTATGAAGAACGGGCACCAAGGGGAAGTGATAGGCAGGTGAGGGGAGAAGCCAGAGTGGGGAATAGAAGAAGAGGGAAGGGGGAAAAAATAACAGAAAGAGAAATTGATGTTCATGCCATCAGGTTGGTGGTTACCTAGACAGAATATAAGGGAGGTGTTGCTCCTCCACCCTGCAAGTGGCCTCATCATAACAAAAGAAGGCCATGGAATAAGATGTCAGAACAGGAATGGGAACAAGAACTAAAATAGGGGAAATTCCTCGGGGAAATTCCACTTTTGGCAGATGGAGCGGAGCTGCTCGACAAAGCTGTGCTCTAAACTTAAGTTGGGTCTAATCAATGTAGGGGAGGCTACATCAGGAGTACAGGATACCCTAACAGATTTGTAGGTCAAGTGTTGTCTCATCTGGAAGGACTGTTTGGGGCCCTGAATGGAGGTGAACGGGAAGGTGTAGTATTTCTGTTTCTTGTTGCTTGCAGGGATATGTGCCAGGAGAGTGATTAGTGGGGAGGGACAAATGGACAAGCAAATCATGGAGAGGGAGATCTTTGTGAAAAGCAGCTAGTTGGGGGTGAGGTAAAGATGTGTTTGGTGGTAGGATCTCATTGAATATGTTAGAAATTGTGGAGAATGATGTGTTGGATGCGGTGGCTTACAGGATGGTAGATGAGGACAAGAGGAACTCTATCCCTGTAAAGGCAGTGGAAAGATGGGGGTGCCCAGATGTCCAGAAAATGGAGGAGATGCGGGTGAGGGCAGCATCAATGGTGGGGGAAGGAAAGCCACATTCTTTGAAGAAGGATGATGTCACTGATGTCTAGGTAATGGAAATCTTCATCCTGGGAAGAGTTGCAGTGGAGATGGAGGAACTAAGAAAAGAGGATAGCATTTTTACAGGAGATAGGGTGGGAAGAAGCATAGTCAAGATAGCCATGGGAATTGGTAGGTTTATAAAAAATGTCAGTCAACAATTTGTCTCCAGAGATGGAGACAGAGAGATTGAGAAAGGTGTTAGATATGGACCAAGTGAATTTAAGGGCAGTGTGGAAGTTAGAGGCAAAGTTGATGAAATTGAAGAATGGGTGCATGAGGAGTTGTTAATGTAGTGCAGGAGGAGCTGTGGAGCATTACCAGGGAAGGCTTAGAACACGGACTGTTCTACAAAGCCAATGAAAAGACAGGCATAGCTGTGGCTCATCTAGGTGCCCATGGCTATCCCTTGTGAGAGAAGCTGAAGGAGAAATTTTTGAGGGTGAGGATCAGTTCTTCAAGCAGAGGAGCATGATGGTGAAGGGGAACTGAATGGATCTTGTTGAGGAAGACTCGGAGAGCTTTAACGCCTCCTTGATGGGGGGTAGAAGTGTAAGACTGGACATCCATGCTGAAAATGAGGCAGTCATGGCCAGGGAATTGGAAATTGTTGACAAGGTGGAGAGCATGTGAGATGTCACAGATGTAGGTGGAAAAGGTCTGGCCTAGGGCAATAGAATGGAGTTGAGGTGTGTGGACACAAGTTTAGTGGGGCAGGAGCAGGCAAAGACAACAGGCCTACCTGAACAGTCACATTTGTGAATCTTGGATAGGAAGTTGAAGCGAGCACAGTGGGGTAAGGCTACTATGAGTTTGCTGGCAGTGGATGGGAGTTCTCCAGAGTTGATGCGATCAGAGACAATTTTATGATGGTCCAGAGTGTTGAAGGAAATGCTAATATTCACGCCATTTAATTTCTGGGACAATATCACAAGTGTAACTGTTTTCAGATTTACTTGTCTGGTATATGATTATAAATCATTTTCTTTTCAGTTCAACTTTCGCCATTCTTTTGCATGGTGATTTTTCACCAGCTGAGAGAAATAATAAATGGCCAATGCCTATTTTGAAGACCTTCTCATCTCTAGCTGGGGCCCAGTAGCTACTGATGGATGAATCAGTTACCATTTTAGTGACAAATAAGCTGCTAGCTGTTGCAGACCCTGTTCTGTCTCGAAGATTGGCACTGGAAATTAATTACTTGTACATTTCAATGAAGGAGATGACTCAATCTGCAAATTTCTCCTCCCCTTGCTTTACCAAGCTCCAACACCCACAAAACTCAACCTCATCTGTTCCATTGTTCATATCCAATCCTGAATGCAACTGCTCACTTTTACATTAATGTTCAAACATTCCTCATATGCCCTGTCAAAATACCCAACCCTCAAAACAAATGATCATCATACACTTTCTCTCCCCTTCAGATCCTTCCTGTACTCTTTCTCACACCTGATCATGCTAACCTTTTCAAAAATCTCTCTTCTGTAACTGTGTGTGGCTGCCCTTGCTTGCCTTTACCTTTACCCATCCAGCTTTTGTCAAAGGCTTCTCTCTCTGCTTCTGCATCTTTGATGTGCCCCATGAATTTACCTTTGGCCCTTTTAGAATTCTAGTCCACTTGTTCAATGATATAACTTAAAGACCTGGAGTGAAGCTCCATGTTTGTGACTCAGAACTACCAGTATCACCTTATTTGTTCTGCAGTTCTACAGTCTTGGATAAGAACATAGAACATAGATCACAGAACATAGAACATAGAAATTTACAGCACATTACAGGCCCTTCAGCCCACAATGTTGTGCTGACCATGTAACCTACTCTAGAGACTTCTGCAATACCCTGGCACAAATGCTATCTTTGCCCATAATTTGAATCTGCACCAATGACAAGTGCCCTATTTGACATAATATAAATATTTAATTTATCTAACTAAATTGGCATTCAGTAATCAAGACCTACAGCATTAAAACCTATAGGAACCTTCACAAACTCTCACAGCCCCTGATGATCCTGTGATTTCAGCCTCTGAGGCTGACATGAAAGCATCCGGCCTAGAACGGGTACCCGACTGAGAACCAGAGATCTGTGCTAATCAACTGGCTGGTGTGTTCACCAATATCTTTAAGCTCTCACTTCAGCAGTCTGATATACCCACCTGCTTCACCAGGTTTTGGTTATACTGGTGCCTAGGAAGGACGTGGTAACCTGCCTCAATGACTATCATTCAGTAGCACTTACATCCTCAGTGATGAAGTGCTTTGAGAGGTTGGTGATGAAACATATCATCTGCCTAAAAAATAACTTACACCTACTCCCAATTGCCTACAATCACAACAGATCCACAGCAGATGCCATCTCATTGGCCCAACCAATCCTGGAACATCTGGACAGCAAAGATGCATACATCCGAATGCTCTTCATTGACTACAGCTTGGCATTCAATACTGTTATCACCTCAAAACTAATCAATAAGCTTCAAGACCTAGGCCCCAATAACTTGTTGTGCAATTGGATCCTCATTATCCTCACTTACAGATGCCAGTCAGTTCGAATTGACAACAATATCTCCTCCACAATCTCCCACAGCACAGGTGAACCACAAAGCTGTGTACATACCCTCTGATCTACTGGCCTTATACATATAGTTGTGAAACTGAGCATAACTCCAGCGCCATATTTAAGTTTGCTGACGATAGCACTGTCATTGGCCAAACCAAAAGTGGTGGTGAATCAGCATATAGGAGGCTGAAAATCTGGCTGAGTGATGTCTCAACAACATCCTCTTGCTCACTGTCAGCAAGACCAAAAGAGCAGATTATTGAGTTCAGGTGGAAAAAAGAGGAGATCCATGAGTTAGTCTTCATTGAGGGATCAGGGGTGGAGAGGGTCAGTGATATCAAATTCTTCAGAGTTATCACTTCAGAGGATCTGTCCATTTAAGTGCAATTATGAAGAAAGCATGGCATTGCCTCACTCAGGAGTTCCCAAACATTGAGCATGACATCTAAGACTTTGATAAACTTCTTTAAGTATGGAGGGGAGGCTATATTGATTGGTTACATCATGGCCTGGTATGGAAGCACCAATGGCCTTGAACAGAAAATCCTACAAAATGTAGTGGATATGGCCCAGTCCATCACGTGTCAATCCCTCCCCATCATTGAACACATCATCGAGTGCTGGCACAAGAAAGCAACATTCATCATCAGAGACTCCCGCCACCCAGACCATGCTCTCTTCTCACTGCTGCCTTCAGAGAGATGGTACAGAAACCTTAGGACTCACACCACCAGCTTCAGGAACAGTTATTACCCCTCAACATCAGGCTCTTGAACTAGAGAGGATAGCTTCAGTCTACTTCACTCACCCCATCACTGGTCTGACCCCACAACCTATAGACTCACTTTCAAGGACCCTTCATCTCATATTCTTGATATGTGTTGTTTATTTATTAATTAGTATTATTTTTGTATTTGCACAGTCTGTTGTGTTTTACACACTGGTTGTTTATCTGTCCTTTTGGTTACAGCCTTTCATTGACTCGTTTGTGTTTCTTGGATTTGCAAGAAAACGAATCTCAGGGTTGTATACAGTGACATACAGTCTATGCACTTAGATAATAAATTAACTTTGAAGACTGGGGAAATGGTCAGCCAATTACTTTTTTGGTAAATAAATTTTGTTTTGTTTCCTACTTATTATCTAGTGCAGCACACGTTAGAGCCGGCAGGTAAGAAACACTTGAGGCAAAATGTGCGACTGTCACGTAAGACTGCAGCTCCCAAGATACATGTCACGAGTGTATGCAAGCACACTGTCAAAACGTGTCCCGTGAAGGAAATTTTTGGAGTACGACATTCTGTGTCAAAAAATCAGAATCTTCATGCTTCACCCAGTTAAGAATAGTTAAGTGTCTATAATTCCATTTTCTGTTGTTGCAATCACAGACTCTAGTGTGAAGTACTTTGGTGTTGACACACAGTAATAACAGGACCTGGATTGCCTGTAAGGAGATTGTACGTTCTCCCAATGCCTGTATGGGTTTCCTGTGAGTGCCCCGGTTTCCTCCCAAAGGCCAAAGATGTACTGGTTGGTAGGCTAATGAGTCATCGTAAATTGTCCTGTGATTGGGCTGGGGGATTGCTGGGCAGCACGGCTCAGAGGGCCGGGAGGGCCTATTGCGTGCTGAACCTCAATAAGTTCTATCAATGCACTTTTAAACTGTCTACCTTTCTTATTGGCGTAGAACTGTTCAATGTTCTCGTATTTGCTGGTCATGGTGGGGGCATGAGCGCTGATGACTGTTGCGTGACGTTTGTGGCTGAGGGGCAGGCGTAGCCACAGAAGCCTTTCATTGATGCCCACGGGCAGGTCGGAGAGTTGCTTCAGGAAGCAGGAGAACCACCTGCAGATGATTGTCAACAAGTTCTCTGCAGCCTCAAAGCTGTTCAGACTGACAATCAGCCTCAGTAAGACAGAAGTTCTCCTTCAGCCTGCACCAAACAGTCACCCTCCTCAGCCATGCATCACCATCGACGGCACTGTCCTGAAGAATGTGGAGGGCTTCAAGTATCTAGGAAGCACCATCTCCAGTGATGGATCCCTTAACAAAGAGACCACAGCAAGGATCCAGAAAACCAGTCAGGCACTCGGGAAACTCCGTGTCAAAGTTCTGGAGCACAAGGACATTCAGCTTTCAACCAAGCTCAAGGTGTACAAGCCTGTGGTCCTCAACTCTCTCCTGTACGGCTGCGAAACCTGGACCCTGTACCGCAGGCACATTGAACAGTTGGAGCAGTTTCACATGCACTGTCTGCGGTCAATCATGAGGATTCGATGGCAGGACTGAATCACCAACCAGGAAGTCCTTGACAGAGCCAACAGCACGAGCATTGAGGCAAGGATCCTCCAGGCCGAGCTACGCTGGACTGGCCATGTAATCCATGTGGGTGAAACAAGAATCCCCAGGCAGCTGCTCTACAGTGAGCTTGAGTATGGCAGTCGCAATCAGGGCTGCCCCCAAAAATGATTCAAAGCCAATTTGAAATCATACATCAAATGGGCAGACCTCCAGCCTCGACAACTTGAGGAGTCCGCAGCCGACAGGGCTGCTTGGTGCGCCCTGACCAGAAAAGCTGCATCTGACTTTGAGGATGACTGAAATCAGCACCTTGCAGCAGCATGAGACTGGCACCACAGAGCTGTGTATGCACCTGTTCCAACAACCACCATTCCACACCCAACCTGCAACCGCCTGTGTGCTTTGGCATTCAGCCTCCGAAGCCACCTGCATATCCCCAGTGACTGCAGAATGTTTAATCTTCCTCGGACCCCGAGAGACAACCACCATCTTTCTTATACATAATAGTTGAAACTTACTAGAAAGTGCCTGGATGCGAATGGTGTGCTTTAGAAATTAAAAAACAATTTTAACCTATTTTTAAGAATTAATTGACTTTGCAATTTGTAATGTCGAAATTAATAATTGATTGCTTGTATTTGAAGGCAGCTCTAGGCAATTGCTTGTCTGGGGAGCCTGGCAAAGAAATGCATACTTTGTTTTGTGAAGAGCAGCAGAAACAGAACTAGTTTCTGAAGTGTGTGTGTGTGTGTGTGTGTGTGTGTGTGTGTGTGTGTGTGTGTGTGTGTGTGTGTGTGTGTGTGTGTGTGAAATTGCAAAACATCCTCCACCTGTTTTCTAGAAGCTTCTTGCCTTCAGTAGCTGGATCAACCAGTGACGATAAATCCTAATCCGGTCATTGGGATCAGGATTAAGAGAAGAGGCCGTCTTTCTCTGAAGTGTCGAGTGTGAATTGTTCCAGTGTAGGTCTGCGAAGGAAGAGAAATTCAGTCCCAAACCAGGCGAGAGACAAAGAAGCCGTCCCGGATCCCGCTGGGTGGGCGTCCCTTCTTTTGGATTACCGAAGATGGCCCTGGTGAAGAGTGGCTGGTTGTGGAGACAAAGTCAGTGCTTTTAACTCATTGCTGCATTTTCAAAAGGGACACATTAAAAGAAGTTAAAATTGTACTTATATTTCATTACATATCTATAACAAGTATTTAAATCAATTATGTTTCTAATTACTTTTATAGTGCTTAATTTTGAAAGAATTGTGAGGAAACCCCTATACGATATGAAAGCGGCCCCTTTTTGACTTTTAAGAGGCAGGAGCTTTCTTTATTTGTGTTATTTGAAGCTTTATTTTAATTGAACCATTTTAAAGTTCAGTCGTAAACAAGACGAGCTGATGAATATATGTTATGTGTATCTGTAGGCTCAGTTCTTCGACGATGGAAGAGGAACTGGTTTGATTTATGGCTGGACGGTAGCCTTTATTATTATCAAGATGAAAATCGCAATCAACTGGAAGACAGAATCCATCTAAAAATAAATTGCTTAAGTGTAAAGGTGGGATATGAATGCACAGGTAAATATTTCCTGTCACTTTGTAAGTTTAATAATGATCTGTTTCAATCTCTGGCGAACAGCTTTCTGAACAAATTAGATCATTTTTCTCTTGAGAAAGAAAGGTTGTTGGGGGTGGCTGGCCTAATGGAACTTTCTTTAATATTACAAGAAGTTTCAATAGAGTGGGTTAGAAAGATAACATTGCTACTGAGGTGATCAGTATCAGGTTGTCCCCAAGAAATTCCAATAGGGAATTCTGAAATAAGTTCTAGACTGAAAGAGTGGTAAGAATATAGAAACATAGAAAACCTACAGCACAATACAGGCCCTTCAGCCCAAAAAGTTCTGCCGAACATGTCCCTATCTTAGAAATTACTAAGCTTACCCATTGCCCTCTATTTTTCTAAGCTCCATGTACCTATCGAAAAGTCTCTTGAAAGACCCTATCATATCTGCCCCCACCACCATTGCCAGCAGCCCATTCCACACCCTCACCTCTCTCTAAGCAAAAAATTTACCCCTGACATCTCCTCTGTACCTACTCCCCAGCACCTTAAACCTGTGTCCTCTTGTGGCAACCATTTCAGCCCTGGGAAAAAACCTCTGACTATCCACACGATCAATGCCTCTCATCATCTTCTACACCTCTATCAGGTCACCTCTCATCCTCCGTCATTCCAAGGAGAAAAGGCCGAGTTCACTCAGCCTATTTTCATAAGGCATGTTCCCCAATCCAGTCACCATCCTCGTAAATTTTCTCTGCGCTCTTTCTATGGCTTCCACACCCTTCCTGTAGTGAGGTGACTAGAACTGATCACAGTACTCCAAGTGGGGTCTGTGGTAAACTATGTATACCTGTCTGGACACACCCCTCTGCTGACTGCTCCTGTTACTCCTCCCACAGACCCCTGTATAAAGGTGATTGGAGGCACTGCTCCTCCCTCAGTCTCCAAGATGTTGTAGTCTCTTTTGCTGCTAATAAAAGCCTATCGTTCGCTTCCCATCTCCGAGAGTTATTAATGGTGCATCAGGTTCTGACCAGGGTCCTATATAGCTGCAACATTACCTCTCAGCTCCTAAATTCAATCTCACGGTTGATGGAGGCCAATGCACCGTATGCCTCCTTAACCACAGAGTCAACCTGCCTTGAGCATCCTATGGACACGGACCCCAAGATCCTTCTGATCCTCCACACTGCCAAGAGTCTAACCATTAATACTATATTCTGTCATCATACTTGACCTACCAAAATGAACCACTTCACACTTATCCAGGTTGAGCTCCATCTGCCACTTCTCAACCCAGTTTTTCATCCTATCAATGTCCCACTGTAACCTCTGACAACCTCCACACTATCCACAACACCCCCAACCTTTGTGTTATCAGCAAACTTACTAACCCATTCCTCCACTTCCTCATCCAGATCATTTATAAAAATCACGAAGAGTAAGGTTCCTAGAACAGGTCCCTGATGACCAACCTCCATGCAGAATATGACCCATCTAAAACCAATATGGAATATTTTTCAACAGAGAATGGTGCAAATGACCCATTCAAGCATAGACTGGACAAGCATCTGAAAGAGAACTGGATAGAACTTTACACTAATAGATAGAGAAAGACAGAAGGCTTGAATGGTGGATAAATGCTTGGATTGAGTACCAGTTTCTAATCCATATGCCCCATATCTTCTTATATGACCCTGTAGTAGTTGATGCCATTGAGACATTGATTTGAATCCATTTCATACTGTTGGTAGGACATTTTTGTTTATAACAGACCAAGGATCAATTTTATTTTCTATATACTTTTACATGTATTAGGAAATTGCTGTAGTATGTTAGCGCTACATGCAACAAAAACTGACAACCTTCAATAATTATGCAGAATAAAGACATATATACAAATAAAGTTAGAAGTACAAACATAGAATAAAATGTACATATGTACATAAATACAATGTAAACAGCATTATAAAATTGGTTTGAAGTGTTTACTGTGAAGTGCAGTGGTGGAGGCAATAGAAAGAGGGAAGTTTGGGGCTTTCCAAATTCATGTTGGGGTACAACATAAGGAATCATAATTCAACACAATTTGGCTATCTTGGGTTACAAGGATGGACGGCATAAGAAATGGTTCAGTAATGGTGGATTGTAAAGAAAGATTCCAGTAGACTGACCCAAGTTCAGAATTTTCATTTGTATTTGGAAGGCTTGCCTTGGTTTTTTTTTTGAGATGATGGCTCAGGAAGTTCATTGGAACTGAGTAGAACAGTAAAAGTGACCTATTTAAAAATTATTTGATGTACTATTTCTGAAGCCCCCTCCCCCCACCCCACAACTGATGCCTTCATTCTTCTTCGCATGTTGCGTCTTTATACAGAATATTATACAGAAGCCAGAAGTCAGGAGAGCTAGAATGGAAAAGGCATGCTATATGTTATGTTTTGTAACTCCAAACATAAAACTACTTGGAAGGAAAACATGGAGAGTCCAAACTACGAGTCTAACTTTGTTTTTTACTTTGGCAGTATAAGTATATCACATGGTAGCATCGTGACATATGCAATTCACGTATTTTTACAAATAACCATAATGAATTATGGTATATAAGCAAATAAAGAATGCTTACTCAAACAATATATTTACAATTTTATTCAAATATTACTGAAATATTAAATGCACAGCACTCCTCCATGCTAGCCATGAATTCCAACTCAATTTAGAATGCATCTCAACTATATACACAATATATAATATAATACAACAGCTGTATAGACAACCAGGGCACAGCAAATTTTAAATTGTCCCATCCAGACCTAAAGATTTAATTGTTGTGGAAGATATCTTACTTTGTGGGATAGCGTCATTCTTGACAAGGAAGGTTGCTCTGCCTGGCAGATGAGAACTGTGGCTGTAAAAACAACCTTAGATTCTGGGCCTCCTCCCTCTGAGAAAGCAGGAAGTGGTTCTGAGAGCTCTGGACAACTTGCTTCTCCTTTTCCCAGCTTGTCTCTCTGGATCTACTTCAATTCTTGCTTCTCTCCAGGTCTCTGTTTCTTTCTCTCTCTTTATCCTACACTTATTCTTTCTTTTTTTCTTTCTAGAATGTACAAACGTTTGTACATCTTGATCTTAGGAAGGTGCATTTAGTTCACTGGAGTATTCTGTTATTAACCCTTTTATTGCTCCCTTTATGATCTGATCTCTCCTCTTACTTTCCTCATCCATGACATCATCTGACAAGTCCTGTTTTCATATCTCCGTTGACTCCTTTTATTTGTCCTTCCATTCATCCCGCTGGGCTTTGGTCTTCCCATCTACTTTTACAAACAGCTTTTTGTCTCCCACTTGAAGTTCATGCAATGACGTTAATGCATGCAAAGTAGATTCTTCATACACACAAAAGCTGAATTCTTGCAACTTTCCTGAAGTTCCTTGAGCTCTCTTCCAGCTTAAAACTAAGCCACATTTTGCAAGTAACTGCCTGATTAACATATCAGTAGCTTTCTCAGATATGTTGCCTACAAAAACTGTTGTAGTCAGATGACTGCTTTCTGCATTTTCACAATTTCTGTGAGGAGCATGGTACTTTTTTGGTCCAGTATGTTTTCCAACTAGAGTCACAGAGGTTGGCACCAACACCTGTTTGCCCTCTGTTGGGCACTGGTTTATGGTGTACAACATGGAGACAGATGCATGCAAATGGTGGATGGATCTTCAATCAAGTTATTTTTGTCACAGCCAATCACACTCCCACAATGCTGGCCTCCAGTTTTTACCACATACAGGCCTGATGTGGCTTGTTGGTTGTTGTATTTCAGTGATACACTTGTCATGCACACTGGTTATCTTTTCTCCAATATAAGTTATTAGTTGGATAACGGCAGGCTTCAGTTTAGTATCTTTGAAATGCCAATCAAACTCACTTTGTGGAATGACTGAAACAGCTGAGCCAGTGTCCAATTCCATTTTAATTTATTTGCCATTCACTTCTGGTGTAAGTCATATTGCTTGTCTATTGTGAATTTCACTTTGTTAATCTCAAGGCAACACAGTCCTGCATCACCTCCACCATTATCAGATTTTTCATCAACAGCATGAGGTTAGCACTTTATTTGAAACTACCACTTACCTTTCATGCTTTTCTCTTCCCTGTGCAGTCCATTTATTTTTATCTGCCTGATATGCTTTTTGTATGTCTTACTTTGTCGCATTTTCTGCACGTTTTGCCTTTAAATCTGCATGGGAGTGATATATGTGAGCCCCAGCCACAATGGTAACACAGTTTGTTTGGTCAGGCTGGTTTCTGTTTAACTGTTGTACTTTTGTTCATACTCACTTTCATTCCTGACTGTTACACAATTACATTTCTCTCGGTGGTTTCCATTGAAATAGCAATTTGACCTGCTCTGAAAAATATAGGGAAACATCTAGAGAGTGCTGGAAAAGTGAGAGTGATCTTGTAGGTTTATGCAAATAACACGACTTGAGGTATTTTAAGTTTAAGAAAACGGTAACAACGCATTTCTTGAACACAAAATGTGCAAAAAAAATTTTTACATAATTGCCTCATCTTGTCAGACCAGCCTGTATTAATGGTTGATGGTTGTGAATTCTGTACGTTTCCACCAATTACATTACCCTACACAGGCCTCCCCAGAATTCACTAAAACTGGCATTATGAGCCTGTTCAGAGCACGGATGAGCCACCCAGCTCAGATCCTATGTTCCCTGGGTGAACAAGTTCTCTGACTCATTCAGTAAGAGTTGGCACACTCATGGTCCTGTTGTGATGCCAACGGCATGATAGTGGAATCCTCCTAATCCTGGTGGACCAGTTTAAGGTGGTCTATCGAAACACATTCTTTTCTCTCCATTCAAAAATGCAGACCAGGCCATTGTAAGGGGGCCTAAGGGGATGCTGGTGTACATCATGGCAGACGAAAACAAACGGGGCAGAAAATAGGTTAACAGGAACCTAGGGGTGCTCTATGTCATGACGGGAGGTAAGAATAGGTGAAAAGGGAATTGAATTTACTGAGGAAGGTGGAGCACTGTTGAAAAGCCAACAGGCTCCTCTTTGGAGTAGTTCTGAGTCCCAACAGGACTCATGGGAGATGATCATGCCAACACTCAGGGGAGCTCTCAGAGCAGCCTTTAGGGAGTGGTGAAACCACTTGCATGGGCCATTGGACTATGGGTAATATGGCTTTGGAGTAACGTAGCCAGGCCATCGCAGTCCGAAGGTCTGATATGAATTGGGAACCATGGTTAGAGGAAATATCAAATGTGATGTCAAACTGAGTGACCCAGGTGCTGATGAACACCTGAGCCACATCTGCGGCTATCTTTGATGCTTGAGGGACGACTTCTGACCACCTAGTGTTATGGTCCATCATGGTAATGTGCGTGAAACTGCAGGAGGGGGGAAGAGGACCAACGAGGTCCACATTGACGACATTAAACTGCTGCTCAGGGACCTCAAGAGCTGCCAATTATGCCTGGACATGATGGTTAACTCTAGCCTGCAGTCCAATCATACGCGTCCTTTCTAAGGCCGTGCCACACAAACTTTAGTGCAACCAGTTTCTGTGAGGCCTTCTGACCTGGATGCAAGAGGTCATACATGGACTCAAACACAGTCCACCACCAGTTTGCAGGCAATTTGGGATGACGGCGACCAGTTTAGACACTGCACAGGAGAGAAACCCCAGCTTTTCCGAACTTAATGTCAGCCAACTGCAGGCTGTCTGGTAAGCCTGGACCTCTGGGTCAGTAGCTTGGTTGGCTGACATGCCAGCATAGTCAACCCCTCTGTGTATGGGCTCAATGGCTGGCCATGAGAGGCAATCAGCCATGACATTTATTTCCCCTTAATATGTTGTCTATCAGTTGTGAACAAGTGCCGTATGGGCAGCAACCAAGATCGGAATTAAGGACCGTATGGAGGGACAAAGCTTGGAGGCTATTCGACTGCCGTATAATGCTAAGTCTTTCCATGTTGGCAAACTCAGCTTTCATGGTTGCCAGCTTTTCTGGGTCCAGTCTACATGTGCAACCATGGACGTGGGCCAGTTGTAAAAATGTGTTACTCAACCCTGTGTTTTATGGCTATTGTAGAGAATGTGGGCTTGGTGCGGTCTGGGAATCTGCCCAGCAATCGAGTAAACTCACATGCAATGGTGTATGCGATTGACAGTCGTTGTGGGGAATTTACTAGGAGAGCAGGGTAACAACCCAAAGTCCTTGAATCCCACAAGCCGGCAGATCTTAAGATCGACTAATAGTCCTTGGGCACGCAGGAAATCTGTACTGAGCAGAGGTCGAGCCACTTCGGCCAGAATGAAGCTTCATGTGCAACGTCGCCCAGTGAAGCAGAGTGTCACTTGCTGTGTCCCATAGGTCTGAATCCCGCTGAGGTTTCAGCACTCTTTGCCTTCTCATCAATAGGCGATGCTGTTAACAGGCAGGGAGCATCACCCTGAAAGGGTGTCCATGATGAACAGGAGACATCCTTGGCAGCTGGAAGCCACGGTGTTCACTGAGCTCTGCTGTCCTGAAGCACTGGCACTGTTGAAACTGCAAGGTGGTCAGCACTTCCTCGCATTTGTACCAAAGCGAGTGTGGTAAAAACACAGGCTTGACATCATCTGTTTCTTAGGCACGGGTGTGCTTACGGTGGGAACTTTGTTAACCAAGCTAATTGAGCTAGAGATAGGAGGAGAAATGATGCACTGCAGCATAGATGTGTGTAGACCCTCAGCCGTTTTAGCAAGCTCTCTGTAGTCATCACGGGTATATTTGCGAGGCCTGTGCGAACAATCAGGCATTTGCTGCATGAAGAGTTCTTTGAAAATAAAGCAAGGATGGTGATTTCCCAGGAGAAACAGCATGTGATTCATTAGCTCTGTCAGCTTAGCATCACTGAGGCCGGGCAAGGAGAGCAACTATAAGGATAGCTCAGACTTTGATGGTCCAAAAGTCTGTAAAAGGTAAGTTTTCAGCAATCGGTATTTATGGTGCTCAGGCGGATGTTCCAGTATCTTACCAGTCTTGTAGCTGTGGAGTTTCCAAGTGACGCTACCGCATAGTAGAACTTGGTGTCATTGGCTGTGATTTCTCACAGCGCGAATACGGCCTCAGATTGTGCAACCCAAGCGATGGCATTTTGCTCCTAAAATTCCAGCAGTTTCAAAGCAACTTGTTCAATAACTCTGGAATCATACAAGAGCATGGGGGTCACCAATATAGGTTTTCACAGATAACACAACATGAGGCATTTTAAGTTTAAGAAAACTGTTATAAGACGTTTCCTGAACTCCAAAACCTGAACTCAAAATACGCTAAAAGTCCTTTACGTAATTACCTCATCATGTCAGACCAGCCTCTTAAAGTGACCCCCAACCCAATGTCAGTGGTTGGAAATCTGTACGTTTCCACCAATTACATTATCTTACAATCTCATTAGGTTAGTGGTAAGGATGTAATGTTAGCATACATTTTGAGAGGATTAGAATAACAATGCAAGGATGTAATGCTAAGGCTTTATAAGGATTTGGTCAGAACACACTTGGAGTATTGTGAGCAGTTTTGGACCCTTTATCTAAGAAAGGATGTGCTGACATTGGAGAGGGTCCAGATGAGGTTCACGAGAATTGCCCTGGAAATGAAAGAAACATAGAAACATAGAAAACCTAAGCATAATATAGGCCCTTTGGCCCACAAAGCTGTGCCAAACATGTCCCTACCTTAGAAATTACTAGGCTTACCTTTAGCCTTCTATTTTTCTAAGCTCCATGTACCTATCCAAAAGACTCTTAAAAGACCCTATCGTATCCACCTCCACCACCGTTGCCAGCAGCCCATTCCACACACTCATCACTCTCTGAGTAAAAAAACTTATCCCTGACATCTCCTCTGTACCTACTCCCCAGCACCGTAAACCTGTGTCCTCTTGTGGCAACCATTTCAGCCCTGGGAAAAAGCCTCTGACTATCCACACAATCAATGCCTCTCATCATCTTCTATCTTATATCTTACCTTAGGGATAATATATGAGGAGCATTTGATATCTTTGGGCCTGTACTGGAGTAAGAAGAATTGGGAGGGGAGGGGAATCTCATTGAAGCCTATAGAATATTGAAAAGCTTAGACAGAGTGGATGTTTCCTATAGAGAGGGAGTCTATGACCAGAGGGCACAGACACAGAATAGAAGGACGTCCCTTTAGAACAGAGATGAGGAGAAATTTCTTTATCCAAAGGGTGGCAAATCTGTGGAATTCAGTGCCATAAAGGGCTGTGGAGTCCAGGTCATTTGGTATAGTTAAATCAGAGGTTGATAGGTTCTTAGTTAATAGGAGTGTCTTAGGTTATGGAGAGAAGGCAGGAAAATGTCGAGGGGGACAGTAAATCAGCCATGATGGAACGGCAGAGCAGACACGACAGGCTAATAGACTAATTCTGCTTCTATGTCTGATGGTCTTATTAAAAAAGTAATCCCCTTAAGTATTAAAATAATATCAGAATAAGAACTGCATGAACAAGAAAACAAAAACTATCTGCCCATTTGCAGAACAATAGGAAAAATACTTTTGCTCATGTGGTGAGCTATGGAGGTGTTGCTGCCTGGAATTTCCCTAAAACTTGACTGTTAGGAACTTCCTGCATTTTCATCGTTCATTATGACACAGGGAAATTACCAACAGAAATAAAGAACAAATACAAGTTACAACAGGTAACATTGGAATGATGTAAAATGATGTTGTTCAAATCATTGTGAATTCCCTTGATTTGTGGATGGCAACTAATTTTAAGCAAACAATATCTCCAAATAACTTGCACTAAAAAGCACTAACACTGACCCTGCACAAGACAGCAGTTTATGATTACTGCTGGGATTATATAAATATTGTCATATTTCTTTCCCTTTCTTAGATAATTTTACATAGATTTACCTACTCTGCCAGATGCCTCCAGGTTTGAGGCTTGGAAATTCTTCATTCAGATGGGTTCCTATCACTTAATAATCCAATATAGCAGCCTAAAAGAAAGCTATAAGCACGTGTAGGAAATGATAGCCATTGCTGTTTGTTCACCTCTCCCTACTCAGTCAGGGTTACTGTAAAAACAAGATGTTGTGCTGTGAATCCAGTCTGGCACCAAACAATGTTGGGTAGATATTATAGTGAAGTCCTTAGCACTGTAACAGAATTGAGACATTTCACATTTTCCAAACTTTATGTCCTTATTTATGGACCATATTAGTGATTGCCAATTTGGAGATTTTTAAATTTTATTGAGAATATATTGAATTAGCAGCAGAATTTTGCTCTGAATTTTGCTAAACTGGTCCTATACCAGAACTCTCACCATTTTTCTTCCTCTAAGCTGTACTCATCCATAAGCCGACATTTGCTGAATTGGAGAGATTTGCACCTACATGATCTGGTTAGAGTAGATGTGATAAATAACACAGCATTTCAGATTCTGCGATAGGCCAAGTTCTGTGCTGCCTGTTCCTTATAATGGTCTCATCAGAATCAGAATCAGGTTTAATATCACTGGCATATGTTGTGAAATTTGTTTTTTAATGTGGCTGGCGCTAACCACTCGTATACATTAAATGGACCATTTTGTGAGTGCTTCGCAGCAGTTAAATCTGGTCCCACTTTCTAAAGTGGGAAATGCATTTTTGCTGTGGCTGGTATTGTCAGGTGAAATGGAAGCAAAAGTGTAGTATTCCACTAACATTCTCTTGAAAGAGCTAAGCAATCAATGTTCACGACTCTGCTGACCTTGACATCCAGTTGCAAAGCAATGAAAAAGGATCCTATGCTTTCCCGGCGTATGATGAATAAACTTTCTCAAGCTTCCAGGTTATAATCGATACCAGCAGCCAGCTGAAAGCCCAAGGAGAGTTTATTTACAATGATTGCCATTTTTGTGAGAATGCAGCAGATGCTTCGGAGTAGGTGTTTCCACCACAGATCCACAACCCTTTATCCCATTGGTAGCCACTCTCCTCATCTTTCCATTCCTTTCGTTCCCATTCATCTCTCCCCTCTCTCTACCTCCACCTCTCCTCTCCAAGCAGTTGTAAACTGTAACCTTTCCTGTCTTACAATTTCCCAAGGAAAAATAAAACAAGGTCTTTCAACATCTTACACTACAGGGGTCCATGTAACCCCTGTAGACTTAAGCAAGATTAACGAATCCCAGAAAGGGCTAAACCTTTGTAGAAGTAGTGCAGCAGACTTACAATAAATTGATGTTCCTGTATCTGGTGGTGAATCAGTGGGGTTAAGGGTGGAAGGTGTTGGTGGGAAAGGTGAGGGATAGGGCTCAGACAGGTGCAAGCTGATTCTGGATGCCTGGTCTGTTGTGAAATACTAGTGGTGAGCAGTAGTTAGAGTGGAACTCCCAGTTTCCTGCTCACTAATGTTAGGGTTTTACATAACTTCCATAGTGTCACCAGAATCAGAATCACAATCAGGTTTATTATCACTGAAATATATTGTGAAATTTGTTGTTTTTTTGTGGCAGCAGTACAGTCCAATGCATTTAAAAAAGTACTTATCATCATCATCATTATGTGCCATATCATATTGACATGGGCAATCTTGGTCTTATCCATGACCATGATTGTTCTTGGCAAATTTTCCTGTGGTAGTGGGTTGCCATTGCCTTCTTCTGGACAGTACCTTTACAAGATGGGTGACCCCGGCCATTATCAATACTCTTCAAAAATTGTCTGCCTGGTGTCAGTGGTTGCATAACCAGGACTTGTGATATGCACCAGCTGCTCATACGACCATCCACCAGCTGCTCCCATCGCTTCACGTGACCCTGATCTGGGGGGTGACGGGGGGAGGTGGCTGAGCAGGCTAGCGGAAAGAGGGAGAGCCTTATACCTCCTTCAGTAGGGATATGTCTCCACTCCGCCACCCGTATAAAAATCTGTAAGTGACATTAAGAAATATAACAAAAGAAGTACAAAAAGAGAGCAAAATATTGCGGTAGTGTTCATGAGTTCATGGACCGTTCAGAAATCTGATGGCAGAGAGGAAGAAGTAGTTTCTAAAATGTTGAACTTACATTCTTGCCAAATAATGACTAGCATTATGGAATAGTAGTCCTTTTGGAGTAATTTAATGTGTTTATTGTTGTACCAAGATACAATGAAAAGCTTATCTTGCACACAGTTCATACAGATCAATCATTACACAGTGCATTGAGGTTGGTTGGTTGGCATCCGTCTGTCTTGAAGGACAATGGGTGATGATGATCATCATCACAAGCCTGGGTGGAAGGTATGAAGATCCTGAGATGCCCTGTCGTTAGGATCGCCCTCTTGGCCTCACCAGTGTAATCCAAAGGGAAAACTTATGAAGCACTATGTTTGGCACCAGCTTGGCTGCAGGAGCTGCCAGAAGGATGTTCAATGAGCTCAGGGGCTCCACTCTGGAATTGCTGTTTGGGTTTACTCCCGTAGCCTTTATCTCTCCCAAGGCTGCCCACAGGGCAGTGGGGCTATTTACCCATAGCTGGGGATATGGTTCACGAGCCTCAGGGTGTGTCCACACACCAGTGAGCCAGTGTGCTGCATGTGCAGGGGTCAGACCTCCTCCCCATTGAGGTAGTACAAGCTAAATGAAGTGTAACTGCTCCAGAAAAAGTGCTTTGCAGGTAGACTATAAAGAACAAGATCATAACAAGATAGATTGTGAGGTGATGAGTCCATTTTGTCACATTAGGGAACCATTCAATAATCTTATAACAGTGGGGGAGAAGGTGTCCTTGAGCTAGTGGTACGTGCTTTCTGGCTTTTGTATCTTCTGCCCAGTGAGAGAGGGAGAAGAGAAAATGTCTGGGGTGGGTAGGGTCTTCCATTAAATTGACTGTTCAGAATAGGCAGCCACAGCCATGATTATTTTCAATGTTGAAGCTCCTCAAGTTGAACCTTCAGCCCCCTACTCTACTCCCTGTACACACGTGACTGAGTGGTCATATTCATCCCATTCATTCCCCTCCTCCCCCTTTTTTATACACGTGCACTGTCTTAAGTCAATGATCGGCCTTCTGCATGGCCAACACTGAGGGAAAGGTTTTGTCGTGACACCATGTTATTAAGCTCCTTTTCTCCTTCCTGTACTCTAAATCATCATTATTTGAGATGCGGCTCACAACGGTGGTGTCACAACTCGTAGATGGAGTTGGATCAGAAATGCG
Organism: Hypanus sabinus; assembly: GCF_030144855.1. NCBI lineage: Eukaryota > Metazoa > Chordata > Chondrichthyes > Myliobatiformes > Dasyatidae > Hypanus > Hypanus sabinus. The sequence goes on along the minus strand of NC_082708.1, from coordinate 27,932,386 downwards.
AACAGTGTACTGTAGAGTGGGATCTGAGGATGCAACCTTGTGGAGCACCAGTGTTGAGAAAAATTGTGGTGGTTCTTTTTCTGATTATCCTTACTGATTGCTGCTTGTTGGTTAGGAAGCCAAGGATCTAGTTGCAGAGGGAGGTATTGACTTCCTGGTTTTGGAATTCGGTTATGAGTTTCCCTGGAATTATAATGTTGAAGGTGGAGCTATAGTCATCAACAGTCTAACACAGGTGTCTTTACTCTCAGATATTTCAGAGATGATTGTAGGGTCAGGGAGATGGCATTTGCCATAAACCTGTTTTGGCAGAAGGTCAGGTTTATCTGGAAAGTTGGAGTTGATGCGTGTCATAACCAGCCTCTCGAAACACTTCATGATGGTAGATATCATTACCTTATTTTAGCTAGGTACCAGGATGATACTGGTCTTCTTAAAGCTTCTTAATGGCCTTATGCTTTTAATTCTTGCATTCCACTGATCAGTATGATGTCATGGCATGAAGAATGAAGAATGAAGAATGAAGAATTCTTCATAATATGAAGAATTATAATTGCAGCATTTTTATGAAACTTCCATTAGAAATACAGTTTTCAGATTTCACTCTATAAATAAGTCAAATCATATTTTCTTTTCCTCAGAAGTTACCCGTTTTCTAACAGTGTAAGTTTAAGGGTTGTATCTCAAGACTGTGATGAGAACTTAGGAGTGGCGGTGTTGTCTGGAGACTAAATACTTCAGTTGCTTGTTTGTCAACATGTGTTGATTTTATCTGTAACTTCATGTTATGGCATGATGAACATAGAATGTAACAACATTTATTATTTCCAGTTTACTGAAATAATGCTAGATCTGAACAGTATTTTTGCAATGCCAAATTTAATGATTAAAGATAAATTTTATTTGACACATGTACATTAAAACATACAGTTACTGTTCTCTATAGAAACAGCTGAAGAGAAACAAAGGCTTTTTCTTTAACCCATTTTTTTCCTCTAAACTAATATTACTTTCTTTATTGCTGCAGGCAGATTGCCACCTGAAGAAACCAGTAGGGAATGTATGCTGATGATTCACCTAAAAGACGGGTCAAAACTGACACTTAGTGCTGACAGCACTGATGATGCACTGTAAGTCTTATCAGTCTTGCTTCCTTTCTCATGTATCTGATCTAATAAAATCATTTACCGCTGAGTGTGGCTCATCTACTAAGCAGGGACCTAGGGAAACTGAGGAAACAGTGTTGTTTTATGCATAGGGTATTGTGTAAAGATTTTATGCACATAAGTAGTGCTAGGATGCCTAAGATTTTTGTATAGTTGTGTAGTAATTTTATGTATTCCATTGTACTGCCGACACATTAAAAAAAGCAAAGTTCATGACATAGTTGAGTGATGACAAACCTGATTCTGATATGGGTCTCTATTGTGGACTGAGGCAGGGCAGAGGCAACCAAGGTTGAAAAAAAGGGAAGGGAGAGTATAGGGAGCATGAAGCACCAGAAAAACATTCTGAAATGATCAATAGACCAATTGTTTGGAATCAAATGACCTTGCTTGGTGCCTCAGGGCTGGGTATGTCTGCAAATGAGACACCCCTCGCCCCTGGCACTCCTTCTCTGCCACCTGTCCTTCACCCTACTGTGGTGCTCCGCCCCCACCATTCCCAAAATCCTCTGCTCATATCAGATTTGTAAACTTGCCATCCACGCCACATTGACAAATAGAGTCCTACGCAAAAGTCCTAGGCACCCTAGCTATATATATGTGTTTAAGAGTTTTGCGCTGTGCTGTAGATGAGAAAGATTTCTTCTACAAAATTGTTCAGGATACAACACATGAACATTCTGAGATCTGTTCAAAATTCAAAGTAGATTTATTATCCAAGTACATGTATGTTACCTTATACTACCTTACAATTCATTTTCTTGCAAGAGAAAAAAAGAAATACAATAGAATTTTACAAAAAAACCTACATCAACAGACAAAGACTGACAAAGACCAATGTACAAAAGAAGGCAATCTGTGCAAACAAAGAATGCAACTGGGAACATGAATTATAAAGAATCCTTGTAAATGAGTCTATAGATCGTAGAATCAGTTCAGAGTAGTGGTGAATGAGGTTATCCATATCAGTTCAGGAGCCTGACGCTTGTAGAGTTGTAACTGTTTCTGATCCTGCTGGTGTGGGACCTAAGGCTTCTGTACCTCTATTGAATCAGTACTTTTCTGTACTTGACGGTATTCACGAGAAGAAGGCATGGCCTGGATGGTGGGGATCCTTGACAATGGATACTCCTTTCTTGTGACTGCACTCCATGTACTCGGTGATGGGGAAGGCTTTGCCTTGAATGGACTGTGCTGTATCCACTATTTTCTGTGGCTTTTTCTATTTCTGGGCATTGGTATTTCCATACCAGACTGTGATGCTACCTGGTAGTTTACTCTCCACTGTGCATCTATAGAAGTTGTTAACAGCTTTTAGTAACGTGCTGAATCTATGCAAATCTCCAAGGATGTGGAGGTGCTGTTGCACCTTCTTTGTGTGACACTTATATGCTGGTCCCTTGAACTATCGCCAAGGAATTTAAATCTACTGATTTCCTCCACCTCCATTCCCCTAGTGGCACATGGGCTGCTTCTTCCTATAGCTGATAATTAGCTCTTTGGTTTTGTCGACAGTGAGTGAGAGGTTGTTGCTAAGACAAACACCACTCAACCAAAATTTCAGTCTCACTCCTATATGCCAATTTGTCACCATCTTTAATTAGGCCAACAAAAGTGGTGTCATTAGCAGACTTAGGTATGGCATTGATGCAGTACTTAGCCACACACTTATAAGACCATAAGATACAGGAGCAGAATTAGGCTACTCAGCTCATTGAGTCTTCTCCACCATTCCATCATGGCTAATTTATTATCCCTTGCAACTACCTTCTCCCTGTAACCTTTGATGACCTGACTAACAAGAACCTATTATCCTCTGCTTTAACTATACCCAATGACTTGGTCTCCACAGTCATCTATGGCAATGCATTCCACAGATTCACCACCCTTTGACTAAAGATATTCCTTCTCATCCCTGTTCTAAATGGAATCCCTCTAGTCTGAGGCTGAGCCCTCTGATCCTAGACTCAGCCACTACAGGAAACATCCTCTCCACATCCACTCTGTTTAGGCCTTTGGATTTTTGATAGATTCCATTGAAATCCCCCCTCATTTTACTAAACTCCAGCGAGTACAGGCCTAGAGCCATCAAACGCTCTTCATGCACTAACCCTTCCATTCCCAAAATCATTCATATGATCCTCCTCTGGACCCTATTTAATGTCAGCGCATCCTTTCTTAGATAAGAGGCCCAAAACTAATCACAATACTCTAAATGTGATCTGACCAATGCCTTATAAACCCTCAGCATCATATCCTTGCTCTTATATTCTAGTTCTCTTGAAATGAATGCTAGCATTGCATTTGACTTCCTTGCCACTGACTCAACCTGCAAATTTAACCTTTAAGGAATACTGTACAAGGGCTCCCAAGTCCCTTTGCACCTCACATTTTTAAAATTTTCTACCCATTTAGAAAATGCTCCACACCTCTATTTCTTCTACTAAAGTGCATGACCATACACCTCCCTACATTATATCTCATCTGCCACTTCGTTGCCCATTCTCTCAATCTGTTCAAGTCCTTTTACAACTCCTTGATCCCTCAACACTACCTGTCCCTCCACCTATCTTTGTATTGTCTGCAATCTTGGTCACAATGTCATCCAATATTGTGACATATAATGTGAAAAGAAGAGGTCTTAATGCTCACTCCTATAGAACATCACTTGTCTCCAGCAGCCAATGAGAAAAGGCCCTCTTAATTCTGACTGTTTGCCTCCTGTCAATCAAGCAATCTTCTATCAACACTAGTATCTTTCCTGTAATACCATGGGTTCTTATCTTGTTAACCAGCCTCAGGTGTGGCGCTTTGTCATGTTCCTAACTACTGAAGTCGAGCTAACTGGCCTATAATTTCCTTTCTTCTGCCTCCCTCACTTCAGAGCGGAGTGACATTTGCAGTTTTCTAATCTTCCGGAACTATTCCACAATCCAGTGATTCAAGAAAGATCATTCCTAATGCCTCCACAATCTCTTCAGCTATCTCTTTCAGAACCCTGGGGTGTGTTCTATCTGGTCCAGATGACTTATCTACCTTAAGAGCTTTCAGCTTCCCAAGCACCTTCTCCTTAGTAACTTCATTCACTTCTGCCCCCTGACACTCCTGAATTTCTGGCATTCTGCTAGATTTAGTATATTTAATATTTCAATATTATTTGAGTAATAGTGTAAATATATTGTTTGACTAAGCATTCTGTTTGTTTACATAATTCATTATGGGTTATATGTAAGTGACACGTGAATAGCATACATCATTATGCCATCCTGTCATAAGTGCACGCCTCACTAAAAGTAAAACTAAGAACAGACAGACACCTTCCTGCTTCCTGTGCTTTTCTTTTGATTAATTTCTGGAGTTACGAAACGTGCCCTCCACAATGAAGACTGATGCAAAATACTTGTTAAGTTCACCCAACATTTCCTTGTCCCCCATTACTTCCGCTCCAGCATCATTTTCCAGCAGTCCAATATCTACTCTCACCTCTCTTTTACTCTTTATATTTCAGAAAAGACTTTTGGTATCTTTGATATTTTTGGCTAGCTTGCCTTCATATTTCATCATTTCTCTCCTTATATTTTTAATTGCCTTCTGTTGGTTTTTAAAAGCTTTCCAATCCTCTAATTCCCCACTAATTCTTGCTGTATTATGTGCACTCTCTTGCTTTTATGCTTTGACTACCCTTGTTACCTACAATTGCTTCTTCTTCCCTTAAGAATACTTATTCATCTATCCTGTGCTTTCTAAATTGTCCTTGGAAACTCCAGCCATTGCTGTTCTGTCATCATTCCTGCTATTGTCCCCTTCCAATCAGCTTTGGCCAGCTCTTCTCTCATGCCTCTATAATTTCCTTTACTCCACTATAATATTGATACACCTGACTTTAGCTTCACCCTCTCAAACTGCAGGGTGAATGCTATCATATTATGATTGCCACCTCCCACTGGTTCCTTTACCTTAAGCTCCCTAATCAAACCTGGTTCATTACATAACACCTACTCCAGAATTGCCCGTCCTCTAGTGAACTCAGCTACAAACTGCTCTAAAAAGCTACTTTTTAGACTTTATAAAAACTCCCCCTCTTTGGATCCAGCACCAACCTGATCTTCCCAATCTACCTGTATATTGAAATACCCCATCACTATTGTCACCTTATTACATCTCTTCCCTATTTCCTGTTCAAAATTCATATCACACATTCTGGCTTTTGTTTGGGAGCCTGTATATAACTCCCATCAGGGTCCTCTTACCCTTGCAGTTTCTTAACTCTACCTACAAGGATTCTACATCTTCCAATCCTGTCACCTCTTTCTAAGGATCTGATTTCATTTTTTACCAACAGAGCCACCCCACCCCTTCCACCTACCCTACCTGCCTTCTTGATACAATATGTATCCTTGGTTATTTAGTTCCCATCTATGATCTTCTTCCAGCCACGTCTCAGTGATGCCCACAATGGCATACCAGCCAACCTTCAAACTGCGCTGCAAGATCATCGACCTTATTCCATATACTGCGCGCATTCAAATATAACAACTTCAGTCATGTACTCATCACCCTTTTCAATTTCACCCATGTGTTACATTCTACCTCACCCCACTGACTGCAATCTTGTTCTATCATCTGCCTGTCCTACCTCATGGACTCAATGCACACTGCATCAACTTGTATATCAACTACCCCATCCTCAGTTCTATCACTCCAGTTCCCATCCCCCTGCCGACTTAGTTTAAACCATCCCCAATAGCTCTAGCAAACCTGCCCGCAAGGAAATGGGTATTCATACCCCTCAGGTTCGGTGTAACCCTTCCTTTTTGTACATGTCAAACCTTCCCCAGAAGAGATCCAAGTGATTCAGAAATCTGAAACCATCTGTACTATCATCCTATTCCTGAACTGACTAGCTTATGGCACTGGGAGCAATCCAAAGACTACTACCTGGGAAATTCTGTTCTTCAGCCTTTTCCTTAACTTGTTATACTCACTGTGCAGGATCTCTTCCCCTTTTGTACCTATGTCTTTGGTGTCAACGTGCACCATGACTTCTGGCTGCTCACCCACCCTCTTGAAAATCTTCTGCAGCTGCACTGTGACATCCTGAATACTAGCATGGAGAGGTAACACACCATCCTGGATTCTCTTTCATGGCCAATGAATCTCCTATCCTTTCACCTAACTATCGAGTCATTACCACTACCTCTCTGCCTGACTTTACCCTTCTATGCTGAGCCTCAGAGCCAGCCAAAGTGCCACGAACATGGCTGTTGCTGCTGTGCCCTGATAGGTCAACCCCCACAGAAGTATCCAAAGGGGTATTCTTATTGCTGAGGGGAATGGCCACAGGAGAACCTTGCCCTGACTGCTTATTCCCCTTACTTCTCCTGATGGTCACCCATCTACTATCTGAAACCTGCACTCTGGGTGTGACCACATCAGTAAAGATCATCTATGAAGTCTTCAGCCTCCCAGATGGTCCTGAGTGCATCCAGCTCCAGCTCCAGTTCCTTGATCTTGTCGATCAAGAGCTGAAGTTGGGAGCACTACCTGCAGCTATAGCCATCAAGGAGATCATTAGGTACCCTGAAATACCACATCTCTCAGGGGAAGCATTCTGCTATCTGAACTATCACCCTGCCTACACTTGGTATGCCTCTAACTTCTCCAAGTTAAGTTCTAGCCTGCACCTGCTCTTGACCAAACCTGTGTGAGCTAAAGACTGACCACTCTAACACTGCCCACTCACACAATGGCCACTCTGCTCAAACCCTACTTCTGTTTATTGACCCTTGCTAATTAACTTTAGTTACTATTAAACCAAGTAATCTCCTGCTCTATAGAGAAGTATTGACAGGCCCCGCTTGCTTTTTAAACCTGCACATCGAGTCCACAAGGAAGTATCCCCAACTCATTCTGCAACCTCCTGCTCCACAGATAAGTCCCAACATAGTCCTGATAAGTATAAAGTAAGTAAACTAGGAGGCTAAGCACACAGCTTCGTGGTGCACCTGTGAAGATGGTGACAGTGGAGGAGAAGTTGGCCTGTGAGGAAACAGAGGATCCACTTGCACAGTCGGGTGCCAATATGTTCACATATCTTAGAGCGACAGGTGACATTGTAGTTATGGTTTCCATTACTGTGGGTTTCCTCACCTAACACTTGTCTTGAGATATGTTGACATATTTTTGAGGAACATGTGACTTTGTATTTATAACTTCCATGATGATGGGTATTCCGCTCTTAACACCTGGATCAGTTGTAAATTTAGCCAATAGAGATTGATGTGATTGATCCACAGCTCCCATTACTATCCTTTCAGGCAACTATCGCACTTGTAGTTGTACTGAAGTTCATTGAATGGACACCAGTGAGCTGGCTATTATGTTTTCCTCTTGGATTAAAGTAGGTAAAATATGAAAAAGAGCAGGAAATTCCTTGTTCTGAAGTCTGATGATAGTGAAAAATTAAAATCAGTGGATAACTGGTGTGCTATCACCATTTATTCTCTAAGGTTTTAGCTAAACAGCTGATGAACATGGTTGTCCTTAATTATCATCAGAATGGATTCGTCCCAGCTGCAGTGAGAGAGGAGGCCAAGAAGAACTATAAAGATATACATGGCTGTCATTTTTATCAACATATCTAAGGCATGTGTCTCTGTTGGCTATAGACTTGTTATTAAAGATTTGCCAGATAGGAATTGGTGCCCATTTCGTGAGTCTCATTTCAGGCATGTACAGTATGTGGCTCCTGCAATCTTATTAAGAATGGTAAGGCTAAGACTGGGCCAATCCATACTTTAAGAAGGCTAAACTTTATGCAGCTAACATCCTCCATATTAATCATTATCAGGCAATCTTATCTTGAGCTAGAGCAGAAAAAGCAAGAAGCAAAGTAACGTACAGTTGAAACAGACCAAATGGGCCACCGTCTCTGTGCTAGCTACAAGAAGCCCAAATACACTAATCTACTTCATAGTTGTTGCTCATAGCCTTTCAGATACCCTTGAACCTTTCTACATAACCATCAAAGACCATCAGGATCCAGAGGAGGTTCACAATAATTATTCTGGAGATCAAAGAGTTATTCCATGAGGAGCTTTTGATGACTCTGGGTCTGTACTCACTGGAGTATAGAAGAATGGAGGGGTGGGGGTAATATCATTGAAATCTATCAAATATTGAAAAGCCTAGATAGAGTGGACATGATGTTTTCTACAGTGAGGGAGTCTTGGACTAAAGGGTACAGCCTCAGAGATCAAGGATATCTTTATAGAAGAGAAATGAGGAGGAATATCTTTAGCCAAAGGTGTGAATCTGTGGAATTCATTGCAACAGTGGCTTTGGTGGCCAAGTCACTGGGTATATTTAAAGTGGAGGCTGATAGGTTCTTAATTAGTAAGGGTGCCAAAGGTCACAGGGAGAAGACAGGAAAATGGCTTTGAAAGGGATAATAAATCAGCCATGATGGAATGTTGAGCAGATTCAATGAGCTAAGTGGCCTAATTGTGCTCTTACGTGTTATGGTCTTATGGTGTAAAGACACCTACTGAGCCATTCCTTCCCCTGCCCACACTTCTGTAGATCAGACCATCAGGCTGTGTTCCTTCTTCCTGCATAAAAGCAGTAGCTGAAATGTGAGAATGGGAAGTCATACGGTTTTGGTCTGAGGAAACAGATGAGCTTCCAAGTGACTGGTTTGAGTCAGTTGACTTGTCTAAGTTCAATGTCTCAGCAGGCCCGCTAGGTGAGTACATCACTGCTGTAAATGACTTTATCAGTAAGTGTGTTGAGGACACTCTGCCAAAGAGGTCAATACAGTGTTCCCAAATTGGAACCGATGGACAAAACTAAGAGATTCAATCCCTATTGCAGACTTGGACTATAAGACCATAAGATATAGGAGCAGAATAAGACCATTTGGTCTTCTGAATCTGCCATTTGATCATGGCTGATTTATTTTTCCTTCATTAAGCCCATTCTCTTGCCTTATTCACACCTTTACTAATCATCCTCTACTTTAAGTATATCCAATGGCCTCCACAGTTGTCAATGGCAATGAATTCCACAGATTCAACACTCTCTGGCTAAAGAAACTGCTCCTCATCTCTGTTCTAAAGGGACATTCTTTTATTCTGAGGTGTATCCTCTTGTCCTAGATGCTTCAACTGCAGGAAACGTTCTCTCCACATCTACTCTATCTATGCATTTCTTTATTTGGTAGATATCAATGAGTCTCTACGCGCAGCCCCCCACCCCATCCCCACAATTCTTCTCAAGCCAGCAAATACAGGCCCAAGACCATCCAACACTCCTTTTATGTTTGCTGTTTCATTCCTGGATCATTCTCGTAAACTTCCTCTGGGCTTCCTCCAATGCCAGCATATCCATTCATTGATATGGGGTTCAAAACTGCTCATGATACTCCAAATGTAATATGACCAAAACCTTACAAAGTCTTGTTTTTACATCCTTACTTTTACATTCCAGTCCTCTGGAAGTGAATGCTAACATTGCATTTGCTTTCCTTATTACCGACTCAATCGGCAGGTTAACCTTTAGGGAATCCTGCACCTGGGCTCCCAAGTCCTTTGCAGCTCCAATTTCTGAATTCTGTCCCTATTTAGAAAATAGCCCTTTATTCCTTCTAAAAATGTACATGATCATACACTTCCCTGTGCTGTATTTCATCTGCCACTTCTTAGCCCATTTTCTCAACCTATCCAAGTCTATCTGCAGACTCTCTGTTTCATCAACAGTACCTGTCCCTCCACTTATTTTTGTATCATTCATCATTTCTTTGTTCCCAGTTACTACTCCTTCAGTATCATTTTTCAGCAGTCCAATGCCCACTCTTGTTTCTCTTTTACTCCTTGTCCCCATACAAGTGCTATCTACAGCCCCAGTTATTTTTAGTTGCCAGCACCCATACCCATATTCACCACTGCAGACTTAATATCAGTCTTCCAGAGAGTGAACCCCTGGAAAGCATCTGGCTTGGATGGTTCTGAAACATGTCCTTAGATCCTGTGCTGATCTGCTGGGCAGGGGTATTTGCAGAGATTTTTAACCTCTCCCTGATTCAATCTGAGGCTTCCAGCTGTTTTAACAAGACCACTATCATCCTGATAACTTAAGAAAAACAAGGTGACATGCCTTAATGAAAACTGCCTGCTGGCTCTGACATTGCCATCATGAAGTGCTTAGGGAGCCTGGTCATAGCACACATTAACTCATGCCTCCCAGACATCCTCAACCCATTGCAATTTGTCTCCCGCTGTAACAGGTCTATGGCAGGCACCATCTCCTCGGCCTTTCCTTGTGCATCTTGACAGTAAATACTCCTATGTCAGCCCATTGTTTATCGATTACAGCCCTGCCTTCAGTACTATACTTACAAACTCCCAATTTCATCTCTGAA